>NW_009617911.1:0-21271 GCF_000690535.1 Cariama cristata
TAATATGTTTAAAATAATATCATTATTATATCTATTATATTGGTTATATTGAAAATATACTCAATATTCAGAGTCAAGAGATAAAGATAAGAGATGAAGAACGTTTCCTCCCCCATGCACAAATGCCAGCAGGCATGGTACTACCAAATTCACTTGGAAGCTAGAGCAGATAGATATCCGTGGTGCTTCCTGTAGGATTTGCCCAGGCCTACCCAGTGTGTTTCCCCCGCAGAGAGAGAGCCCTGTAGCCAATGCCACGGCGCTAGAATTGTCTCCGTGTCTCCGGTGTAACTCCCTGGCCCCATCATCTGCCCACACTTGCACATAAGAATAAAATACATTCGGTAAATGATTCATTTTGGGGAGAAACCTGTTCCTCGTTGACGGGGATGGCAGACTCTGTCCTCCAATGTTGTGTCAGGTTAAACCTCCCACAGCGTGGAGCCTGGCAGCTTGTTCCCTAACTCCCCTCACCCTGTATCTTTTAGCTCCGTTATTATGCGCTCAAGAACTGTTGCATGCTCGCCTCTTCGGTGCCAGCTACTCAGGGATTTGGGAGCTGCAGGGAAAAACGTGCTTCTGTTGTGTTCTTGTGCAAGTCATATATCATTCTCCCTAGTTTCCAGAAGTATCGATTCGAGCAATATCAGTTCACTTTCATAGATCACTTGGTATCTTTTGGATAGGCAAACTAGAAAAGTAACAATTACCATTTGAGTTGGTTGATTGCGTTAATGTACTTAACGCAATACTGCAAAATCACAACTAAGCCCTCTGCTAGCAACTGTAATAGCTATGTCTAAATGTTTACTTAAATGAGTTCCAGCAGTCAAAATCATATTAACTTTGTTCTTTCTTCCAGAGAGACAAGAGAACGGCACTGAACAGTAGGTTGAATCCTGTCTTGTCATTGCTTTGAGGTCTATCATGGGACATTTGTGAATGCTGCAGATTCTGCATAATATTTTCTTTGATTTTTCTCTGTTTAAACATAATAAACGGTTGCCGCCCTGAAGAGAAATATCCTGTTGAAAGTGATGCACTTGCAGTTATATATACCTGTATGCTTTTTAAGTAGCTGTTCCAGCATGGATAGAAATGTGATGGCTCTCAGCAGGTTTACAGGGGATCCTTTTGAAATGGATAAATGGCTTATGCTGTGCCACAAGGCCCGTTGGCCCAGTCTTTTGTCTCTTTTTTTTTTCTTGCTCCATTGATTGTTGGTGTTTTGTTTTTTTTTTCCTATCTTTTCCTATCCTCCTTCTTTTGTTCATGTTTTCTCTCTTTTTAATGTTTTTTACCCTGGATTATTTTTCGCTTTCTTGTGTTCCCCCATTATTTCATGTTCCTCTATCCCATCTTCTCTCCACTAGTCCATTTGCAGAGACTCAATTAAAACAGTATTGGCATGAGGAGTTTGAGGAGGTTGAAACTGAGAAAGATCCATTAGGAGATATATACTAGAGGCCATTGAGTCTGGCTGTGGCCTCTGTGTTTTGTATTTGGGCTGCTGATTTACTTGCTAGCCCTGACTCCCTGGACATCTGAAGTGGTCCTTCTTGCAGTTCAATATGGCTAAAAGCCTGGTATTGACAGAGAAAAAAGATGACTCTCTCTTTCCCCCAGATGTACCGTGGAGCACTAGATTGAACCTGGAGTCATGCAACTTAATTTATTACATATTTTAAGAGAAAGGCATTTTCAGAGATATTGGTATATGGTGTTTTCCACCACCAAGACTTACACATGATCCCATGCAAAGCCCATTTCAAGTCCACGGGTGTAGACTGGCATAGGTGCTGCCTCCTCCAGATCATAATCTTAGTGTTTTGTTTGCCTGACCAACATGCATACTGACTGTCTGCGTAAATGTTTTGTGACTTCAACAGGGCCCAGTCAGATAAAGAAGGAGTCAAACTTCTTTCTGTGAAGACAACTTCTCCTGAGACTGGTGAGTGTTTCCTCTATGTGTATGTCTGTCTCCCTCTCTGAGCCCAGAGAAGAGCAGTTTTGGGATGTCATTTCCAATAGCAAAACCATCTTTTGTTCCTATCAGGTCAAAGTTACTGCAAACAATTCCTCTACAGTTCAGATCCCCAGATTTTGAACCTGTAGAGCTGCAGTGCAGCTGCACTGTGTTAAACCATGACAATGTGGTGTCGGTATTTGGAAGTGAGAAGTATGACCGGGTTAGGGAAGATAATTTTTTTAAATCATTGATGGCAAGTGATCTACAGCTAGGTATGTTCAGGAGTAACTGTGACCGTGGTATTTATCAGCTAGATCTGGTTATACAAGGAAGTTTGAAGGGCCAATAGGTTTGGGAGTCAGTGCTGTGTGTAAACAGGGCTTTGCAGGAGTTGGTGTCAGCAGTGTTCAGTCAGCCTTGTATTGAGCCAGCCTTTGCATTCAAAATCCTGGTCTCCTTGCGAATTCCTCTGTCTTGTGCTTCACTGATCCATTTTCTTACATCATATATGGTAATAAAACCTGAAGAAACAGAGGTTATAGATAACATGCACAAAAGAAAGCGAAATCTCATCAATATACGTGAAGAGATGGATGCAGTTACAGGTTCTGCAAGAAATAGAGTAGCACAAAATAAGACTGAGGCAGAACAAAATTCTGACTAATCTGATTCCCAGCTATTAAAAAAAACACAACCAAATAAACAAAAACAACCATGAAAAAAATGAAACCTGTCATGGTAGAGCTACTCGTGGTGAAACTTCACCCCTTCACCCATTGCAGTTTGCTTTCTTAGCTGTATAGGTCCCACCTTTGCTCTCACCTCATCTGCAGAAGTCCTCCAGAAAAACAGCCTCTGACTTTATGCTTTTTTAGGTATAACCCCCCCTTTTTTTTTCCCATGGTTTTTGGCCATCTCTTTCCCCTACTGACATTTCAGAGGTTGCCCGATAGCTGCTCTCCCCTTTCCTCCAAGTTCTCAGGAAGTCCTCTGAAACACAGCACTTGATCTGAACTATCCTCTACTTGCTGGAGAGGCACAGTTTGCACTCTCCAGCCTTCTCTGCAACTCTCAGAACCTTTTGTGCAATCCAAAAGACCCACAGGGCAGCTCTGGCAGCCCTTGCAACAAATGGGAGATGTGCAAGCCCTGCAGCCTTGCCGGCACAGGACGGTGTGCTGGGAGGCTAGAGGGGAAGGAGAAGGGCCTGCTCCGTTGCAGGATGCCTCATTCTGCCCCACTGCTGCTGAGCAAGTGGAAACTATGCTTTGGCACTTAAGTGACTGCACTTCAGAGCTTTGTGATTTGGGAATGTTTGGGGTTTTTTTTGTATATGTCTTAGGGAATGGACTTTTAACTTTGTTTTAAGGGGCATGGAGTTGTGTGTATGTTTTCATTTAAAGTCATGGTATTATTTTGAAAGCTGAACGAAGTCAGAAACTGGAATTCATAGACATTTTTTGATTGATTCTGCCCTCATACTGGCTTCAACAATAAAGTAATTTCATTGGCAGCAGCAGAATTATTTTTGTTTTACAGCAGGATTAATGAGAATAGATTCAGGCTCACTGTATTTTTCACAAGATGAAGTCTGGTGCCTGTTAATCAGCTACTGGTTCACCAAGTAGCCGAATATCTTCCATCCAGAGGATGCTTGATACTCTTTTTTACTGAAGTATGATGTGTGCATGCAATAATTGGAAGGTATGAGTCATAACCACTTAGAAGACAAGACTCTTGCCCTCTTCTCATTAATACAATTCATATTTAAACTAGCTACCATTTTCTCTTGGATTCTTACATCTTTATATGTTTCAAAATTAAGCATGCTTTTACAGAAATGGAAGTCCTGTTTTTCCCCAGGTTTTTAGAGACACTTTACTTCCTAAATTAAAAGCACTCTGAAAGAAGGGGCTGTTTTCTTACAGAAATATTTGTCACTCATACAGATATTTTCGAATCTGTTAGGATGCCCGCACATTTGAGTAAGATTTCCTTGCTTCATTGAAAGCTTGGTGTAAAGGCAAGTGTTTCTTACAGTACAGATAGAAACTTGAGAAATGTCCGACTTGTGGTCCCTCTTACAACTACTGAAAAAAATTGCACTGTATAAAACTTCTTTACATGTATTCTTCTTTTTCATTTTTAGACAGATAAAATCCAGCTCAATTATAAGGTGAATTTATTGTCCAACTGTTTAGAAAGTGTGTGTTGTAGCCGCCTCTGATTGTACATACCAACAAAACTACAAAAGGTTTTGACTAAAACTAGAAAGTTTTGAAGAGCGGCCTTAACTTTACAGGTAGACCTACATCATCCTCTTATTATCAATAGGCTGCTCAGCTGCCTAAGGTCAAGCATATAAAGTTCTGCTTTGACATCTATTCAAATTAAGCTTTATTATAAGTATACATTATATTTTTTTGAATTTTTACTTTTTATTCCAAACAGAAGATTTTGAGATTGTATAATTGTGTTAAAAACATGTAAAAAACATATATACAAAACAAATAAGGATATGACCTACAAACTGCTCAAGCAGGCAACCTAGAAAAACCCTGTGTCAATGTTGTGCATAATATATCTTGATCAAAGGTTATGGTGAGTTTAATCTTGCCTTATTTTATCTATCTGAAAACTAAGCCAGCTGCACATAGTCAGTTGAAAGAGATGTATGTGTCCAGAGGGCTATTTATCCCATCTGCCTTGGACATGTATCTTGAACTGGGATGAGCCGACCTATGGAGGTCCATTGACTACTGAAGGATCCTATTTTAGGACTTCTAAAATTAGGTTCTGACTATAAATTGAAAGAAACAAGAAAGACTCCTTTTTCAGAATCATAGCTGAATTAAATTTAATCAAGAATATTATTTCAAATACCTTCAATTAAAGTGAAAGAGTACAGAAAAAGAACAGTGTTCAATTAAGCCTAGACTAAAGTAATGGTTTTTAATGGAGCAGTATCATCAGGAACATTAGGTAAAATGTGAGCTTTAATATTTTCATTTTTTAAAACTCTTCTTAGAAAGATGGAGTTGCTGATGGCTATGAGCTCTAAGGCACAACTGGTTGGGAACAGATGTAAAGTAAAAAAAAACAGACAAACAAAACTAAACACCTTGATTTTTTTCATGCACATTTGCTAGTGAACTGCAACACCTGATGCAAGATAAGTGCCTGTAGTTGCATCTTATGTGAAAACTCAGCTTGGACAAAAATGCTCAGGATATTGAATCATCTTCAAATTTTTACACTAATGTGCAAATGCAGGACTTACTGCAGCCATTCTGTATTGACTATGCAGGCAAATTTAGAGTGGATCTTCCTAGGCAGAATAAATGGCCTTCTACAATACAGAGCTCTAGAAAAACCTGTCTGCAAAAATATTTCTTATTTGGGATTCAATATAGCCCACAGAACTGCACGTTTGTCTTGTCAGTGGTAGATATGCTTCCCAAGAATGTAAGATGGAGGGTTTTACTTGGTGACTAAGAGATCAATACCATCATCCATTATGTTAAGTATCGCCTATCTTGAAAAACATACCTAACTTTTTCTGTAAGGGTTCTTGCATATTTCACTGAAACACAGCGAAGGTATTGATCACTTTTTAGGACTCGTGGAAAAATGTTGAGGGATGGAAATTCCTCAGTGACAGAAAGGTTGAGGAATAGAAATTGGGGTAAGGCTACTCCATACAGATGAATGATGCGTGACAGAAATATTGGTACCTGAATAATGACTTGACAATTTTCTTTTATGGCCCTTGCTGGAACTACCCATTCTAGAGCAGCTAAAATGTATGAAGGGCCTTTATAGTAGCAGCACACCCATTCAATATTCAACATAAAGTCTCATAGGAATGTGCAGGTGACATCATATTTCAGAGCTGTTAGGTATGATCCTGGCATCTGAGCATAAGCTGATTCATTAGGGCATGTTTCCTAACCAGTGTGTGCTTTATTGAGATGATAGGGTAGGATATGACTTTTACTCGTCTTCTAGGGGTATTGTCTGTTCTGCATTGAATTTGCTGGAAGGATATTAAATGTGTTAAAGCTGATGTGGCTCAGATTTTGGTGAGGCATCCGGAATGGAAGGTGGCTGGAGAAAGGTCCATGGTATATGTCTGCATTAGGCCTTCCCAAGACACCCACTGTGGACACAAATGAAAATTCAAGCATTGCTACTAAACAAAGCTGGGAAAATGTACCAGAAAAACATGGATATTTGAGGAGACACCTGACCTATCACATGTGAAACACCCTTAACTTATTGTAATCACATTGGAGAAAGGGATCAGTCAAGATCTGGAGGCTCTCTCAGATGGCAGTGCAGTATAAAATAGTAGGATGTAGAAACAACCAGCAACCCCCATACGCTCCACATCTCTTCCAAAAGCTGCTGTTGGTTAACAGTACTAACAACCTTAGAGCTGTTATCTGCTACTTCAGCTGGATGTACCTCCTGCCTGTAGGTTTTCATAACATTTCTTGGGTGCGTCCCTTGCACAAGATGAGCTACCTACCTTGAAGATATGTGGGATTTCATGGCATAGATTAATTGGACGCCATAACTTCAGTCACTTTTGAGATGACCCTAGTTTGTGCCTGCAGCATTCCTCTGGACTTCCTGAATTTCCAAAGCCTTCTCTGTAATGGCTTTGTGAGAACTCCTAGCCTTCGACATCAGAGGCTAGTGACGGTACTATACATAATGACCAAAATCATGCCAGAACAAAGGAAAAAAAAACTTGTTCTCATTCAGCACAAAAACTTGCCTTGGTCATTGGAATACACATGAAGTTCAGCACGTGACAAGACAGCCCACTGTAATGCTAGGGTTTGGACCTGGAAAATCCTGTGGTTTTCTGAAATGTGGCTTCATCACTGCTCTCCATGAATCTCCAAATGCTGAGATTGTTCTGCCTCACACATCAAACCATAGATGTGGCTGTGGTACAACGGGACAAATCTGGAGCTGGGGCAGAGGATTATTCCTCCTTGGGTTTTGTTATGCTGACCGCATCTGAGCATTGACCGTGGCATTAAAAGAGGTAAGAAATCTTTGGGTTTTACCTCGTTAGGGGCCCAACGCAGGGAAATTTACCCCTGCCAGGGGGGCATGGTTACATAGCAGGCCATGGGGTTTCTCAACATGTGTTGGTACTTTCATCTCTCTCTCATTTTTTTCTAGGATCCAGGTGGATGCCTCTGGGAGAGCTGGTAAAGAAGCTGGGTCTCTAGGTGGGGCCTCCTGTAACTGAAAATTCCCTTTCCTCCTCCTCTCACCTGCAAGATAAACATATCAGGTCAGCGTCTGCCGGCATGCGGCGTACTTAGAAGCGGTAAGAGTGGGTGTTCCTACTAATGTAAGGATATGATATTGATTATTTCTTTTCCCTATAATGAGCTGTACTTTCAGTGTCTTTTGTTTTTTTCCCTGCAGGTAGAAAACCTAGAAGCTGCTTCATAGAAAAATATCCCCTTGGAACAGAGAGATACATCAAATACCCGCTTCCCTTTCCTTCTCTTTCTCATTTTCTGAGAAAGAAAACTCAGAAACCTCTATTTTTTTTAAACCTTGTATTGTATAATGGCCTGAAGTTGTGTTTTCTTTCTTCATAGAAACTGAAGAATAAACTTTCTCAGCTTTTTGCAGCTCATGACTGGATTCTGTTTGTGTTTACTGGCACCACAAAGAGCTGACTGCACATACATCCAGCTGAGACTTTGGGGCAAAACTGTAGTCAAAAACATTAAATAGTGTATGCTTCCTTCTATATTTCTAATTCAGTTTGTGAGCAGTGCATATTTGCAAGGATTTTTTTAAGCAGTCTCTTACAGTCAGAGACTGCTGAGGGTCAGGTGATGTTTTCATCTGTGGAGCTTTTGCTAACTTTCCAGCCTGCAGCTTTCTGAGATGTTCCTCTGTTGGGGAAGTGACCTCCTACCCTTTGCTGGCCGTTCAACAGCAATTGTCTTCCTATCCTTCACCTGAACATTTCTAGACACGCTTTCTCTGCTGTGGTGAATTGTGCAGATCTTTCTGTCCTGCGGCCGGTGGCGGGGAGCAGTTTGCAGGGACATGGGTGAAGTGGGTGGCAGGGACCAGCGGTGCAGCACATTGCAGGTGCTGGTCCCACTGACCCACACCAAACCCAGCCACTGCATCCAGGTGCTGAGTCCTGCTCAGTGCTGTTCGCCGGCATCAGTAATGCACCCCTCTTTCTTTTCGTTCAGCATGGTAAAAATAGACATTTAGATTCATCTGTCTGCAGAAGTAGTTTTATAATTTTATAAAAAATAGGTTTCTGCAATCGTATTTTATGAAAAACTTGCTTCGAGTCTTTGCTCCAAACCAGATTGCCACTTATGAGCAATTTCTCAGCAGCAGATATTACAGTGAAATAACAGTGCAACTCATTTTTTTCTTACAGACAATGTAATCTGAGATGCAGTACAGCCTATTTCTTGTGTCAAAGACTATTTTTTATATCCTTTTTCTTCCAGCTTTCCCAATAATGTCAGAGGGCTTTGCCCAGGTCAAAGACTTTCTGTACTAATAGTGATACGAACTGTTAACTCTCTCTTATATCGTCATGTTCTGCAGTGTATGTGGATTCTGAATAATATATTCAGGTTCTGAAACAAATGGGGCGGGGGGTGGAAATTACAGTGAGATTAATACAATAGCCTTCCTCAATGGTGAGACAGAGAAGTGTTTGTTTCAGAGTTTCAGAATTGATTTTATACAATCTGTAATTTCAGCTGATTATGTGCCCATTACTTATTCACATATACTGGCGTCAGGCTGCAACATTAATAGTCAGAAATTAGTATATTTGTCAGAGTGAAAAATCAAATCAAATACTGCACAAGTGACATTTTAATTAGGAAAAAAACCTTGCTTTTTCACTTAAGTACTATTACTTTCCTGGTTAACATTTAACTTTGCAGAGCCCTCAGTATCTATGTACTCAGTCTACTTCCCATGCTCTTAAAACAAATATGTTGAAGGATCAGGAGTTATGAATACAAAATTTTTCCTATTACATCTTCCTTATCCTCATCCTTTTTAAGCCTGACCGCATGTTAGAGGAGGATGTATGCAGTGTGTGTCGGACCGGGCGCAGTGCCCAGACTGCTAATTTACTTGGGTGACTCGGCAATGGGGGCTCCAGCAGAAGTGTTTGAGGGGTGCCACACGGGTGGCTGTGCATATGAAAGCCCGGTGCTGCATTACGGTGGTTGCTAGAGCACCTTCTCTTTTAATATTGAAGCTAAGAAGCTATGATCTGAGCCAGCTCTACCTGCTAAGATCCTGGATCTATGCAGCCCCAAAGCCTGTCGCTGAGGGTGCCTGGTATGAGATGTGGAGGGAAGGATAACAAATAGGGAAGGAGCCCAGTAATGTGTCCTCTGCCAAAGCCTTCCAGCAGTCTGTGGCTTGCAGACAGCCTCAATCAGAGGTTTTATCTTTCATAGTTCTCAGTGGCTTTTACTTCTGTGAATTTGTCTTATCCCCTGTGGCATCTGCAGCCTCCTGCAGCAATAAGTTAGACAGTTTAACTACAGATCTGTCTGTATTATATGACAGTAATGTTTAGAGACTTCATGGTGCCTATGTCTTTGTGTTTACAATCGAATTTCAGACAAAAATCAACAAACAGGTGCAACATTGGAGGATGAGAGGGAGAATAAAAGATTTAATGAAAGGGTTTGCTTGTCAGCTAAAACTTCCACATCAGTATCAATCTGATTTCATTTTCCAAATATCCTGCCTAAGGCCTTTTTCTCAAACTGTGCATCATTTCTTTCAGTTTTTGTAGAAGTGCGTGATATATATGAGGTTGGCTTCTCACTGCCCTCTGCCAATCTATCTGAGCCCACAGCTCCTCCTCCGTCAGGAGAGGTGTCGCAAGGCAGGACCACAGGTAAAGGGGGTCACGTTCCACTTGCAGCTCTGCGGTTGACGGCGCTTTGTTAACTGCACTAAATACTTTCCTCCAGTTCCCTTCAGCTCCCTCTTTCTGCAGGTCACTCATTTACTTATCAAAGTAGACAAACGTGCAATGAATTTTCAACCCATTAGCAGAAGATTGTTGCCATAGGACCTATCAAATTGCATCAGCCAATACCTTTATGCAAGATGCAGTATAACTATATCGTGAGAAGCTGATGGTTCGAGTCTCTCTTGATACCTTCCATCCCCTAGTGTACAACACTAGAGCGTGTGTGTCATCCTCCCCTAAATGCATAATTCAGAATCAACAAAAGCCAATTTTTCACTGATGATGTTGTCCAGTAATTTTGCTCCTGTTGGTATATTTTGTGTAACTATACCCTTTCTCTCTCGACGACAGCCTTCAGAGCATGCAGGTCTTCTATCTAGACTGGTTCAGCATTGCCACGGCACTGCATATTTTCTCTAGCAGCAAACAGTTTGGTGTGAAATAATTTCTTTAGTCAATTAAAATATCATCTGTTCTAACAAAATACTAAACACAAGTATTTGTTTTTCATTTCCCTTATAGGAAGCAAAGTCTAGTCCATTGGTTTTAGTGGGTGATGGTTTGGGGGCAAGTTTGTTTTTTTGCAGTCTTGGAATTTATTTCTGTCAGTTAAGGCTATTTTGAGATCAATAAAAATGTCTTCCGACTTGCAACTAACCTGAATATTCTTCTTAATTTGCTCTTTATGTTGCAGCTGGATATTTAGTAAAACATCAAACTGCCGAGCCATTAGACTCCAAAATTGTTCTGGACACCTCTCTGTGCAGTCTCAAGACATACTGCAGCCCTGTATCTAAAACCATGTGTTACCCTTGTTATCTTGAACAGAGAGCATCTGCGTGACCATTTCTTCTCCAGTATATAATCATTCTCTCTTCATCACTGAATTGTTAGGTGGCTGTAACAATTATAGACCCTATAACACAAATATCCTCGGACACATGTGCACCCACAGAGTACCAATAATTTGGTTTTGTTTCAGAATTCTTGCAGGCTCCTGCCCTCTTGGGATTGCAGTGGCAAAGCAACACAGAGCATCCCTGCCTGCATCGAACCCTCATCGGACAATCACTTATATTATAGGGGGATGCTGACCCCTGCAATAGTTTGTGGCAGTTCACTGTTTCCAGAGGTTATGTGTATAGCCCCAGGAAATCTAGACAGGGCACGTGAGTGTCTGTGTGCTGCAGTCTCAGGGTCTGAAATAAGGCAAATTCACCACCCCTTCGGTCCCGAGGGCTGCTGGCAGCAGGTACCCCTCAAGCAGTCGGCCTTCTGCAGCCAGCGCTGCCTCACCCATTTCATGCTCTGATCCAGAGCCTATTGACATAAATAGGACGTTGTCCAGGGGCTCTGGAGCCTCTCCTTAGACATGTTATTTTCCTGTGGTGCAGAGTATCAGTCTTCCATGTAAGTCTGCCTAATTTCTAACGTAGGCAGAGCAACCAGCTGAGAGTGGAATTGATAACAAAGTATTGATATTTATTACAACTATTGAACATTATCTTCTCCATGGTAATATATTTCTCAATGAATTTCTCCTATACCTGCTTTTTTAAATGATCTTGCCAATTTCTCCCTTTCACACCCTATTAAATCTTCTATTTCTGTCTATTGAACAAGGAAAGTAAAAACATGCAGAAGGAAGAAATACTAAAGGAAGGAATAAATAAAAAAGAAATTAGAGTTCTTGAAAATCTCATTCTTTTGTTAGTACAAAACTGTACAATATTTGAACTGGTTCACTTTATTTTAGCTTTTCAAAACAAGATTTTTATCTAACAAAAAATTTTCACCTACCAGAAATGCATAAATCTTGTTGAAATGTTTCATTTTTTTCTACCAGAAACTTGTGCTTTCCTTTTCCCTAAAAAATTGTATTATGAATTATTGAAGTAGTTGCTGAAGGCCTTTTTAACTGAAATTTAACATCATCAGAACTTCTGAAGCTCTAACTTAGCAACATCTTATAATGATTTTGAAAGAATTTTATCCAAAATTGAACACTTGGGAAACAAACAGCATTCCAGCACAATATTGTTGAACAATTTTCAGTGTTTCTCATTGAGCCCCAGTAGATACCAAGTTTTCTACTCATCTTCGAAGGCTCCACTAAATGAAAAAGCCTTTTTTGCTGCCAAAAAAAGCTGTCTGAAAAGCATTGACAAGCCTTTTCTGTTTTCTTCAGGAGGGCAACTATTTCATTTGACTGCTAATTATTTAAATGCTTAATCAGTGAATTTGTTATAATCCTAATTTGTATTACAATTTTCAACCCCAGGCTACAGATCAGATCATATGCATGCTTTTTAATACATATTCACTTTTAGTTGAATGTAATACATCACTTTCTCGCCTTTCGTGTATGTCAGGCATTAAATTGTCTCCCGCAGGTGAGCAGAGAGGCAGAAGGCAGTTTCCTGGAGGCATTTGGGTTTTCCCACCCTCGTGCCTCTTTCCGTGGGGCTCTGTCTAGTCTGGGGGTGCCATTCCCTGTTGATCTCCATCTACAAATCTCTGACACAAAGAAATCCCCACTGCCGTTCCTGGGACATGTGCTTGGAGACAGGACAACTGTAGACACATCCTCATCTGGAGGCTCATTTGTCTGCCTATAACTGCTGGCAGTGGCCCTGCTTCTCCAGGGAAGGAGAAGTGTCTGTAATCCCTGGCTGAAGTTGCTACAGGTTCATTTTCCTGCTTTGGAGGAGCTGAGCTGCTGTCAGCGATATCGGCAAAAATTAATTTTACAGTTGCATCTTTTTCTAATTTAATGTTGCTAATTGTAGTTACAAATTAATTAAAGTCTTATGCCTTTTCTAATCCCTTGAGAGCTGCCTTGGAAATACTTTGTGGTAGTAACCCACCATTTGACAGCAAATCACAGGGGAAATAAGCTATGAAACACAGAGAGAGTAGTAAAAATCTATTGTGTGGACAGTTTTTGCTGGTTAAGTAAATCCGACAAGGAGACTGGCTAGTTTGTACCATGGTCGGTGATGTGTTCCTGCTAGACTCGTTCGTCCTTTTGTCTTTGCATGTTTAACTGATGCAAATATATTTTCTGTTTCTTAGGGGAGCACTCGTCTCAGGGGAAGAATAAAACTCGGCAACTCTTCACACCTCAGCAATAAATACGTAGGTTTATTGCTTTTGTCTTAACATCCTGTAACATTAGCGTTTGTTAGTCCTGCTAATACTTGTTAGTCTCAGTATTGTGCCATGTAACTAAACAAAAGGGTTAAAAATGCAAAACAGAAAGAGCAATGACTTCCGTTGGTGGCAGCCTCAAGGAGCAACGGCTTAAACAAAGCTCAGCTTGAGCACACTGTCATGGATAGCGTCCCAGGCAAACCGAGGGACTGAAGAAGCTGCCACCTCGCAGAGGTAGACCTTTATAGGCACAGCATTTGGCTTTAACGTTTCAGCATTTCCTGGTTGTAATTCCCTAGGTGAATTTTCTTGTTGTTTGTGTGAGAAGTAAGGGATTTTTAAAGGTAGTTACCTATAAAAAAGGGAACTTGGTACCCAGAAGTGTTCAGCTCCTTTGGTTTCATGAAAAATCTGTGTCTGTTCCACATCATGCAAAAACAAGCACCTTCATTGAGGTGGTTTATTATGGGTTGAACTCCTCGGTGGCCAACATGCAAAACTGGGAGGTGTTGGAGAGTATTTTTATGTGTGCGAGGGCAGAGACCGTCGGAGCACCTCTGAAACCCACTGGGTGCTTCATTTTCCTTCATGCATGAAGTTTTCCCAGGCATCACAATCTCCACTTCCCATGGAGCTGCTTCTCTCATTTGTGGGGAAATTGGGTCTTTTGCTGAGGCTGGGAGAAGGAAGCGGCTGTGGGAAGGGCCCTATGTGACCAGGGTAGGGCAGGGAGGTAGAGGAGAAGGATGGCCTGAGGAACGAGGTGTCACAGCATATGTGGGATGGACCGGCCAGAGGCAGCTATGTTGGGCCCAGACGAAGCCCAGCCTTCCACCATCATTGTAGGATGAAGCCCCTCTAGAACGGGTCCCATCGCTCTCCACTGAGAGAGATCTGCTTGACAAGAAACGTGGAGAGACTCTTTTGCAAGACGTCTTTGATGTTTTTGGCCTATTCTCATTTCTCCCAGGATGTACAAACTCAGTTTTCCTGATGCCAACAGTAAGGACAAAATAACCTTCTTTGTCCCTTGAATTAGAGCAGCAGAATGCAATTTTGCCTAGATTACTGAAAAACCAGAGGTGGGTCTGTTTGTGTGGATCCAGGACAATGTCCTGGACAATGGATTTACTCTATGCTATCTGTTTCAGTTTACTCTTATGTTCCTGAACAACCTTACCTGGAATGATAATCTTGAGATACTGTTGTCGTTTCAGATGTAAAGCAGCCTGTTTTATCACGATGTGCAGGAACATCCCACCAAAGTTGCAGTTCCACAGGAAAGGTGGATCAGCTGAAGCTTTTTACCAGGCACGACATTTGCATTAACGAACAGCTCTCGACTTCTAAATCTCAAGTGTCTCCTGTCGCTTC
Source organism: Cariama cristata (assembly GCF_000690535.1). Classification (NCBI taxonomy): domain Eukaryota; kingdom Metazoa; phylum Chordata; class Aves; order Cariamiformes; family Cariamidae; genus Cariama; species Cariama cristata. The sequence goes on from NW_009617911.1 coordinate 14,514, forward strand.
TGGAATGACATGTAATTTTTTGATGGCTTAATAACTGGTATATCATATGTATTTATTATTTTCACATATAGTAAAAGCAGGAAAACTTTCAAGAAGGTTGAAGAGAATGTAAAAATCAGATGATGTTTGCATTATAGTAATTAAAAATGTTTTCTGCACATACAGAAAGGAATATATTAGCCTACTTTGTTGAACCTGTGGTAGATAGGGTTCTTTTAATTGTATGTAGCAAAATACAAACAGGGCCTGACCCTTGAAACAGTACTGGGCAGATTGCCACTATGAAAATTAATTCAGTGATTTCCATGAGACTCCTCGCTGTAGCACACACTTTGCTTGTCATAAACGTTTACAGGATAGGATGCCTGGGTGAAATGCTGAAGTGTGTGCTTTTTTCTGTGAAGGGAGGAATATACCTTGCACTGAGGCTCTTTGAAGTTCTGTAAATTACCGAATATGATCCTTGTAACGTAGAAGGCAACATAGTTTATTTTCACCTGTTCCTCGGCTAATTGTATTACGTGTGCTATAAATATGTCTCCTTGGGGTGCACAGTGGAGATAAGCAAGATAAGCAATTTTACAGATGAACCTTCTTCCCTCTGTTCTGAGTAATGCATGGGATTCCTGTGGGTTATTGAATAGCTCTGGAAGTTAAAGAGTGTTTCAAGTGCTAATTACAGACTCTCTTAATTTGTACAGAGCTGGCAATTCAAAAATATCAAGTAGTGCTTCTACCTTCATGTATCCTACTTTTCTAGAATTATAAATGTTCGAAAATTATATTACTGTGAGCATCTGCTCAGTCTCAATCCACTGACTCTGGTAGCATGCCAAGAACCTCCATTGTTTTATTGGCGAATGGAAAGAAGACAACTGGTGGTGTAAGTGCAGGACCAAGAGCCAGGATGATGATCTAAGTTTTGATACCTATTGATACAATGCTTTTGAGGAACTTCACTCTCCAGTTTCCCTCTCTGAAATAATAAAACTTACCTAGCAGTATGGTAAGAGATTGAGCAGCTTTGTTAGTCCATGCTTATACATGAAGCTGAAAAATGTTCATTTTCCTCTGCTTGACCGTTGCTCTTATTTACACTTCGATGGGTCGAATAATCCTCTGTCTTAGTAGCACCAAGAGAAACTTTTGATGTAGCTCTGTAAAAGGTGGGGAACCAACAAATGTCCTCCATGCTGCAGCTGAACTTACGCGGTTCATTCAGGTATTCCTGGATCACTTGGGTTGCTCAGGAGCAGAGGAGTCTTGGATGCCTACTTTGGAAAGGTCAGGCCGTCTAAAATACTCTAGTTGGCATCTGCAACTATTCAGATTCCTGATTGATGAAGTTTCCTATGAAAAAAGCAATCATTGTGGATTTTCATATTGATTAAAAAAAAAAATTGTAGCATGTTGCATCATACTGAAAGGACAGTAGAAAAAAAGCAGAGAAAGATTGTGAAATATATATGTAAATTTGCGCAAAATTTGTTCAGAAACTACCATGGTATGTCAAGAAAAAGAAATTTAACTGCCTATTAAAAGTTATTCTCTTTATTAAGTGGCTCTTCTTTTTCTCTTTGCAGAAATGCAATTCATTACCCATACCTGATACAACTATTGTTCATTACTGCATTCCTGTAGCACAGAGTGAGCTGAACTCTTTACGGTGAGCCTAGAGAGCAGATGTTAGATATTCTGGGTATGGCGGTGGCAGGGGGAGCATGAGACCTTGCAGAAGGCTTGCTGGGGGTGGCAAGTGGAGTACAGAAAACCCCTCCTCACTACAAGAGTTGATGGGGAGAGAGCAGGGCTCGCTGCCAATCTTGGTCCTGGGAAACGGAAAAACACCAAAACAAAGGAAGATGTTTGGGCTTTTCCTAAGGGACATGGCAGACAACCAAGCTCTCATTGGAAGGCTGGGAAACGTATCCCAAAGTGACTGGCTTGTGTCAGTGCGTGTGAAGCAAAAGAGGTGGGTTTAGTGGAGAGCAGAAATGAAGAACCTGTGATCCTCTTAACCCCTGAGGTGACAGAGCTTGTGGTCAAGGGAAAGGTATGAACTTCCATCCTTGTGAAGGATCAAGAGGGAGCCCATGTTTATCTGAAGGAGAGAAGACAGATTTTCTTGAAGGATGTCTGTAAAGCACAGAAGGGATTTGGAAGAATATTTGGGGCTCTTTCTTCTGCAAAGCTGGAGATGCTGGAATTGGCTTTAATGGGAGCTGATGAACTGACTGCAGAGAGAACTTGGTTATTAGAGAAGAGAAGTTACACGCAGTGGCTCAGGTAAATGAAAAGGAAATGAAAAATCAATTCCAGCTGTCTGGCTTTAGTGTAATACAGGTTTAAAAGATCCACTTGAGTTTTTCTAGTCACTAACGTGGCCAAAAAAAACCCCAAAAGTTGCTCCTCCACGTGCAAGGTTTGTCTGTATGAGGATACCTAGGAAAGTGGATCTACATTTGTAAAATACTTTCCACTGAAGTTTGACTAAATCGTCTGTGGACAGGCCCACCTAAATTGAATGTTCTTCAGCTTCTGTGTCATAATTTGCCATGGAAGTGAATGACAGCCACTTCAGTGGGGAATGCGCGTGCTCACGCGAATGGGATCGAACGGGATCCGCTTTCAAATTAGCTCAGCTCGTGAGTTACTAGTTGAGTTTTTAGGTCAAGCATATGATTCTGATCTATGCGTTACAATCCAAGACTAAAGAACGTAATTGGCTGGTAAAGACGTTGTTTGGGGTATCGTTAGTCACTGCTAGTAAAGCCTGCGGGGCTCAGGTTTGCCAGGAGAAACGCGTTTTCAGCACTGTTCATCTCAGGCCCAACTTGGGAAGGCCAGTCACTGTCTTCAAGGATAGAAACGTTTCCCTGAGCCCTTCCGAAAGTCCTAACCCCGTTCAGTTAAAAGACTTGCAATGTTTCGGGAGTGACCAGCTGCAGCACACTGGGATTTTGGATGCAGTCCCAAACAAGACAGGTGAGCACTAAAGAAAAACAAACAAACAAACAAAAAAAGGGGTGGTACAGTGCATTGACTATTGGCTTTCTACTCTAAGATACTGTATCAAGCAACTTATTTGACTCCCGTAAGAGAATAAATGCCAGAAAGAAAAAGACTTTGATCATTATTTACAGGAAAGGTCCAGAAATGAGAAAACCACATAGAAAAATGAAAATAATTATTTCTAAAAAGTAGGGGCTGAAGTTGTAGGCAATAGGTGCTTTTAAAAATCCCATGAGCAGATTATTAGACTTCTAAGTACTTAAATACCTTTTTTTTGCACATTTGGCTGAGGGTCTCATGTGAGTTGCTCATGAACAGGTCAGTCTTTTGTTCGTTATTCTCCTTATTGGATCACAGGAATCATTCCGACTCTCGGCACCCCAAGGTCTGTGGACAGGACTACTTACAGGCTGCTTACGGCACTGCTCAGAAAGGTGCTTAAATAAAAAATATTCCTCAGGGGCTGTCTGTTTGGTGTGGGAAAGCTGTACCGGGTGAGGCTGCTGCGAGGGGAAGCTGCGGCACCATCCGGACACTTCACCCTCCAAAACCCCCAAGGCTTTTGTGGTTTGGGAGCGACACCACCCCACCAAAGAGGGGTGAACCATTTAACTGAACACCAGTGTGCGGTAGACTTAGAGAAGGGCATAAAGCACATGAGTTTCGCTGGCTCGGGAACGGGGAGGGCGTTTGCAGCATCTCTGGGACGCCTTGGTTGCCAGCAGCTCTCTGCTGACGCCAGGATCTGGCTTTTCTGCTGTGCTTTGTGGTGGCAACGCTGCTGTTTGCAGCTTGCGCTTCAATGTTGGGGCGAGGGAGCATCGCGCCGGCGATGGAATTGCTGTTGGATTGCTGCGGCAGTGGAGTGCTCCCCGGGGCTCGCCCGCCGGAGCATCCCAGTGTGCCGGGCACTTCCAGCACACTGTGCCTATGGGCAAAGCCTTGGGGAGCTTTAAACATACATCTCAGGACCTCTCTGGCACCATTAATTATGGATCCTCAATTTCTTCAAATTAGGACTCTATATCTAATAAAATAAATGAGCTTAAAGATTATTCTTATTGATTCCCAATTGAGGCAGCTTTTCTGTTTATGGCCAAGGGCAATCTATAAAACAGAGGCTTTAATTAACCCTGGTGAATGCCGCTCATGTGAAATGCCAATACCCTCAAAATCTTCAGCACAGACAGCTGAAGGATCCTCTCAGCTCCCTCGTGTCCACCCTGCAGCCTCCCCTGGTGAAGAGCCACGGCAGAGACACGTCCCCACCGGGCTGTGCCAGGGCCAGGGCTGGAAACCTCTGCTACCACCAGCATCTTCATTGCTGGAAGTGCCAGCTGTGCCTGTTGACGTGCCCGTCTGTTTGCCTTCATCGTGAGGGCTGGACTAGACAATGTTTAAAGGTCTTTTCCAACCCAAACCATTCTACGATCTTATCCACCCACGGTTTTGCAAGCAGCCAGGAGAAAGACCCGTGAGCAGCCCGCTGGTGGCCTGCAAGGGAGACCAAGCAGCTCCAGGGGCTGTTCTTCAGGTGGCTACATGTAACCCTTAGCCCGGTGGCTGTCACGTTGTGGCTGCCGCATTGTGCTGTGCCTGTTCCCTGGGAGGATCTCCGGTAACTTAAGGGTGTTAAGCAGCTCCAGGTGCTGCACAGAGTTTAGTTAGCGATTTGAGGTCAAAGCTACTGCGGTGCCTCAGCAGGGCAGCCCTGGCACGGGCTCTGTTGCACGTCAGAACACTCACAAGTGGCAAAATTAATTTCTTTCATCAACAGGACATGATCCAGCCTTTTCATCCACCCCTCTTCACCTCCACGGGCGGACCTTCCAGGGGAGACAAACAAAAAAGATGCACTTTCTGCCCAACTTGTGCAAGCGCCGGGGGCTGTGTCGCTCCCGTCCCACTCCCTCGGTTTCTGCCCGTGCCCTCTCATTGCCGTTGTTCCCTGTGCCGTGGGACAGCCTGCGACCGCCCCTTGCCTTCAAAACCTGCCCTTGGGATTTGAACCCGCAGCATCTTTTGGGGAAGAGAATGGAGCAGCACTCAGGACCTCTGGCTGCCCAAGGGCGAAACGCCAGTGGGAAAGCGTGCCTCGCTGCCTCGCACGGCCGGGTTCCTGCGGCAGAGACCCCAGCTTTTGGGGCCACATCGTAGCACTCGAGGGAACAGCACTAAAGGGTGCAACTACAGAACTCACCCCCACCAAAACCCCCGCTAAATAAAACTGGGAAGGAAGACAGGGCTATGCAGGCAAGGAGCATTTTGCTGGTTTTCATCTCTGCTTTCCACAGTGCATTACTTTTTTTTCCAGATGTGGTGCTTTCTGATAGAAAAACAACTGTGTTATTGTGCTCTTTATTATTATTAACAACTTTCAGCTTTCTTATTACATCAGTAGGACACTTCCCCCGTCAGGGTTGCTGTTCTTCTAATGAACGTGGCTCATTTGTCTCCCTCCCTCCCTCTCCACTCTGGCTTTTTGTCTGCGTGCTCTTTGGGTAGTAATTTGATGTGTTGCGCTCTCACCACCTCCGCTGCCCCCGGGGCTGAAGTTCTGAGGATGCTAAACAATTAAAATGCAATGCAATTACAGGCAGTACAGAACAGCAGAGAATAAGCCGGCAAAAATTCAGCCGTGCGTAACGCTGCGGCGACTGTGTGGCTGTCAGGCTCCGACTCCAGGAGATAATTTGGTTTTTCTAAGAAGCAATAATTGAGCCTTTTGCGTGTGCCACGGTTATGAACTAGTCAAAAGCCTCTTTGCCGTGCACCCAGGAGCACCAGACGGATTGGATAGTCCCCACAGCTCTTTGGGGGCTGCCAGCTTTACACTTCAAGGCTTTTCTAGCTCCTGTACTTGTAAGTTATTCTTTTGACAGCTTTTATGCATATGAGCGCCTTGTCTGAATTTAGCTGGCAAAGTGAGGGAGGAAGGGTGAGGAAGAACATGCCAAACGAAACCTGCGTAGCTGGGGGGAGTTCAGAGCCAGAGCTGAACTCTGCTGCTCGCATCCACCCCGAGAAAAATCCATGGGAGAGACAAAACCCTCTCCTATCTCCAGCCCTCAGATTATGGTAAGTGCTGTTTGCTGCTGGTCAGGATGCGGCCGCAGGTGCCCCACACCAGCCAGTTTGATTACACTTAGATACTTTCAGTCCTATTTTCACAAACCCTATGCATACCTTTCCAAAAAAGATGTAGTACCAGGGAGCTCAGCCAAGAGCTGCTACTATCAAAAAAGTGATTGGAGGGAGAATTTTCACCTGGGATGTAAGAGCTTACGGCAGTGAAGCACACACCTGACGCGAAGGACGGTGAGGAGGTGATTGCAGGTGTCGGCACAGAGAGTGCTGAGTGCCAGGGCTGCTTGGACGTGCAGGTCAGATCCCAAAGGTGAGCTACAGAAAACTCTAAATGCTTTGCCCTGCTTAGCCCGAGCCCCTGCTCTCAGCAGGGAGACAAAGAGCCAGGACTGGGGGGAAAAGCCCCTCCTGGGTCCAAACCCCGCTTAGAACCCTGGGGCAGCTCCTCTGCCCCGCGTTTGCCGGGTTTGCTTCCTGCACCCTTCCCGGATCTCTCCCTTGCATCCCAAAATCTGTGGGCATTCATTGCAGACGTGGACAGCAACGACTTAATCCTATTGCACTACAGGGATTTAATCTCTGCTCAATGCTCTGCACGAGGGGCCTGGCCTGGACCTTCAGGAGATGGAGATAAAATGGGACCTGGATGCAAACCAGGC
>NW_009617911.1:21300-23278 GCF_000690535.1 Cariama cristata
TCCTGCTGATTAACCCAGTTGTTTTAGGAGCCATTGCAAGCTGTCATGTTCTTGTGCTATACCATGCTTGGCCAAGGGGCTAGGAGAGACATCGGGGTGCTGATCCCACAGGGGAGCTGGCCCTGAGGCACATCTGTCCCCCATCATCTCCTTCAGGTGCCACTGCCGTGTAATCACCAGGGAAATTCGGTCCCGTGCACCCCCCCCCCTTCCCAGGCGGATGCTGGGGCTGCTTCGCACCCTCCTCCATGGCAGTAAGTGCTGCTGTTTGCAAAGGAGGGAGGCTTTGGGGCAACCTCCATCCTCCAAAAACCGTGGATGTGCTCGGGCCCCCCCTCGGTTGCCCGGGCTTAGGGCAGCTAGCTTGGGAGCAGGAAGGCTGAGCTCCGGGAAGAGGGGTTTGCTGGGGGTCTGCGCAGTATTTGGGTACCTCTCCATCCCTGGTCCTTGGTGTGTGGCGATGGTGTGTCTCACAGCAGGTAAGAGGAAAAATTGTTATTATCCTGTAGCTGTGTTTTCTCGATTTTGAGAGGTGCAGCTTTTGGTTGCTCTCTTGGGTGGACTGCTTTTGCCCTCTTCCAAAAAATCACGGTGTTACAAGGGGGAAGGCACCCACATCTCTCTGGGCTGTGCCCGCCGCTCTTGGGCAGCCAGGAAAGTGTCTGCATACCGAGAAGAGCTGTTTGTGACGGGCTCCACCTGCCCCTCTCTGCACAGCCACCACCGAGCTCTGCACCTAAAAAAAATACAGTTAAAACTCCATTTTAAACACAGTTGTCTGCTTGCTGTGCCCAGCCTGCAAACCTGTAAAAGAAAGGATCTGGAATGATGTTTGCCCCTTCAAATGGTTGCTCAAAGCTCGTAATTGGTTTTTTTTCAACTTCTTTTTAAAAGCATTTTAGCAGTTCTCTGCAACTTTGCTGTGCTGAAGCAGTGGCATGGCACAGTGAAGGTGATGATGGATTTCTCTCCCTCGGGTGGAGCGATGGTGGAGCAGAAGTGGGAGTGAGCAGTCGGGGAGGGGTTCGGTCTGCCGCTTCAAGCAGCGTCTTGGGAGCAAAGGTAAGGGATGGCTTTGGAGGAATGACTAGTACAAATATGCTGTCTCTCTGGTCTGGGCTTCCAAAGTTTCAAAGGAACAATTTTCCGGTGTCTACAGATCACCGACGGTGTGAGCTGTTTGGGGATTGCACCCTTGGTGGGGTGTGCACCATAGATGGTTCGGAGGATGCAGGAACTTGCGCTGAAGTCATCCTCGTGCTATTTGTAGGCTGGAAAACACAGCCCTGCCTTTTTCCAGCCAACTTTTCTCACCACCAGCCATCTCAACACAGCAGGGCTGGGACAGCTATGGTGACTCTTTGTCCACCAGCTCAGTTTTCCATCCCCACACAAGTCGTAAATTAAACCCAAAGTATAAGGAGAAATCCTGACACCGAAAATGTCAGTGGGGTTGCTGTGTCCTTGGGGCAAGCAGCTGTGTATTTAGGTACCCAGGCATCCTCTAGCAGAGTAAAATTAAAGCGTGTGGCCCTATATATTTTCTTGAAGTACACCGAGTGATCCGGTAATGCCGCAGCCCTCTCTGAGGGGCGGAAGGACAGATACCACCGCAAGGCAGAGCTGTGATTTGGAAAGAGGAGAGAAGGATCCCTGTTTTCTTGCACTTGCAAAAAAACTCATCTGAAAAACTATAGCTTTCGGAGGCTTGCTGTGGATTGCAGAATGAAGGTGGCTTCTATATCCAGAAATATTTGATTAAAAATATTCCAGACTTTTTTTTTTTTCTATTAAATGAGGGCACCTAACCAGCTGGTTTACTTGCCAGTTTTAGGAACGCGATCATTAGGATTCAGCTGCAGTGCAAAGGCAATGCACTAACTTTAGCTGAGCCTCAGTCATTAGGCACATATGGTTTTTATTTTCCATAGCTGGGTCTGACATATAAAATCAGTTATTTTGCCGGTGTGTGTTGGAA
>NW_009617911.1:23288-32910 GCF_000690535.1 Cariama cristata
AGCAGGAATTAGTGTAGAGTTTAAACAGCATACCTGACAGAGCAAAATAAGGAAAAGTTAAGGGACGTAACTACTGGAGTGAGCGTTCCAGGTATTCAAGGTGGTGTTCAGGGAAGAAGAAACCCTAACTATCATGGATAAAATAATTTCTCGGCTTTCAGAGACCCCTTTCAAGTGGAGTACATTAATATTTAGAGTCTGTGTTTTCTGATTGAAAATGAGCAACATTATTCCAATGGTACCAAAAGGGAAAAAACAAGAGCGAAAGCGCATCACGCTGCCACGGCGTGGCTTGAGTCTGCGGTGGGGACAGGGACGGCAGCTCACCGAGGCTCGCACAGGCTCTGCTCCTGCTTTGCTCTGCAGGTTTAATGCCCAGGAAAACACATGTCAGGCCTGAAGTCCTGAAGTGAAATGGAAATCAAGGGAAGTTACAACTGCTGGCCATCTTCTTGGAGGATAACATGGGGATAATGTTAACTGCTCCCCTTTTATTTTTACTTTTTTCCTCTCTACATTTTCACCCCTGCGTGATGTTGGCAGCTCACCTGATGCTATTTGCCAGCACCTGCCTTACCACAAATATTTGGCAGACAAACTTCTTGCATCGCCCTCCCAAACTGCCTCCCACTGCCTCTCACCACCTCCAAGCATCACTGCCCCGTTTGCTGGGGCAACAGCCCGTATGAGATGAGACCAACACCACGAAGCTCCTGTGCCTTTTGCGTTCATCTCCCATATTAGTTATAATCAGTCTATTTTTAGTTAAGCTGACTTGCAATTTCCAGCATGCCATAACAAAGTGTCGGAGAAACAGAGAAACCTTCTGGTGCAAACCCTCCCTCCCCTTCGAGAGAGCCGATGCGAAGCGGGTTCTGACGGCCTCTGTGCACTTGGATGGAGAAAACGGGTCCCCATCGGCGTCTGATCACGGTGGCCCAAAGCCCCGTAGAGGTGAGCCTACGGCACCTCGGGTCTGGGCTCTCCGTCAGGTTAACTTTCTTAATTCTGTATGTTGTGGTAAGCAATACTCTGAAGGGACACAAAATACCAGGTACACAACTAAGAAAATTAACCTCGGCCATTCCATACAAATAAAAAGGTTACCGGGACATAAGACGATCCTGGGCTGGCTCATGGAAGATCTGGAATTGCCTTTCTTGCTAAAACCAGCCCGGAGCCAAAGAGATGTTGTGGGGAGAATACAGGTCCCAGAGGGCAGGAGCCTGCCTGGGATTTATTGATCTGCGATGCGTAGGTGGGTCGAGCTGCTGGGCAGGTTCTGGTGCAGCTCTTGGTGGGGCATTGCCTTTGCTTCTGCAAGTGGGCAGGGGTGGTTACAAACCGGAGAACCTTAAGCAAAGCCACCAAAGGCTGGGATATATTGCTGTGGTTTATTCTAACCTACTGTCCTTTACAGTTGAGATGTGTCAGACGAATTAGGATGGGTGGTGATGGTCTGGGTTAAATGGATACTGTGCCTGCCTGCCCCTTTGTGCCTCCTTTTCTCCTCAAAAGGAAGCTACCTTATCGCTGTCTTGGTCCTGCCGTGTCAGCGATTCCTCTGCCCAGCCCCTGAATCAACTCAGGATTTGGGTTCGGCAACCTCCGCTTTGGTTCGAGCAAGTCACACCACCAGCCACCCTCCGCTTTCCAGCAGACGGCGGGGAGGGAAGACACAGCACCGAACTGGTTTTATCGTGGCCCAAACTGGTTTTATCGTGGCCCAAACTGGCTGCCAGCAATGCTTCCCGCAGCACACTGGGGGCAAGGCACAAGCCCGGGTACCGGCCCTGAAGCCCGGGAGCAGGGGAGCTCAGATCCTTGGGAAACTCGAGGTGGTTTGGCTTTGTGCTGTGGGAAATGAAGTTCTCTCGCAGAGGGAGCGGTGCAGCAAAGCCGCTCAGCATCCCAGACGTGTCCGCACCCAGGCGGGGAGGGCTGGGCTCCCGTGGGAGCCCCGTGGTGCGTTAGGAAGCTGGTTTGGCAAGCCGATGATTTTTAATGATGCATTTTAATACCTGGAGAGGAAGGTAATGTTTTTCGTAAGAATGTCACCTCTGATTATGTTGGGGTCTTTTTTCTGTACCAAACTCCCCAAGCAGATTTCTAGATGCTCAACAAACCAACAGTTTCTCACTTTTGTTTCACCACACTGCACGGAACGACAGCCGGTGCTCCGGCTTTAACCAGCGTTGCTACCTGCTGTACGGCCTCCCCGAAATGCCTTCAGGGCATGGATGGCAGCTGAACTGCTTCAACGATCTCGCATCCTTCTTGGTTTATTACTTTGTGAGATCTTAAAGATTAATTTTTTTATTTTTTTATTTTTTTTGCTTTTTGGTACGCACAGCCCATGCTGCCAGGAGCTGGCATTTCGTCTGCAGTCAGAGCCCAGCGGGAGGATGACAGCCATCCCTGTATCGGTACGCTGTCGGGGTGTGAGGGGCTGTAAAAGCAGTGCCCTTGGGTTTGGCCGTGGGATGCAGGCATTGCAGCAGGTGGATTCGGGTTTTCCCAGCCCATGACCTGCTCCGGCAGGACCTGAGAGAAGACTCTGCAGTATGAACTATGAGGATGCCCAGCACACGCTGTCTGCTTGTGAGAAACGTCAACGAGGAGTTTCACCAGCCTTTGCCAAAGCAGCACAACCCTCCCCGGTTTGCCAGCCCGGCACTGGCGCGATGCCGGAGCGCAAAGACCAAGCGTGGTTTCCAACAGGCAGCACGACGCGGTGAGGAGCAGTGACACCCAGCCCAGCGCGCCGATGAACGCTCAACCGACGGCAGAAGATTTCCCAGACCTGGTTTCTGTCCTGAGCAGCCCGGTGTCACACTGCCACACTTGAGCTGACTCCGAAATGGGAAAGGCTTTTGCTGTGCCGGGGTGTTGTGCCGGCGGTGTGCGGCAAAGCCGGGCAATGAGCCTGGGAGCTGCTATGCCAGGACGGCTACCCCGCCACCGGTCCTCCTCCTGGGGAAGAAGGTGCTGGCTGTATTTTTGTATGTAAAATGAAATTTCTGTGGGGTTTTTTTTTTCCTTATCGACGTTTACTTGCATCAAAGCCTCAAGTTTAGGCAGACACCAGCACAGCTGTGAAAGAATGAAAAGTTTCTTCTAACGTGATGTACAACACAACTCGGATATTAGTGTGTTGCTGGGTGGGCTGTTTATTTGCAAGCAGGTTCATTGCTTTGGGTCTGCAATCAAAAATAAGAACAGCAGCCTGCATGGGCTCTCTTAAGAGATTTCCCTCGGTCTGCTTCTTAAGGAAAGGGAAAAAAGAAGGAAAGAAAACAGCATCATTCCCATCGGAAAAACCATCCCCTGTCTTCACCCGGGACTTCAGCTGGTTCCTGAGCTGCACATCGGTGCTCGGAGGACAAAGGCGTCCAGCTCTGCAAGCAGAGCCCTCGCTTTGCACCTTCCTCAAAAAAAAAAAGCTCATACTTGCCTGAAAAATCCCACCGAAGCAGGATGGAGACGTTACCTTTCCAGGTCGTTTATTCAGCAGATGTGGAGGAGGGGAGGGAGCACTTTGAATTTTGCTTTGAGTTGGTTCTGGCGCCAGGTCGTTTATTCAACAGATGTGGAGGAGGGGAGGGAGCGCTTTGAATTTTGCTTTGAGTTGGTTCTGGCTACAAACACGATGGCAAAAAGACTTGTCAAGAGGTCTCGGGTTTTTTCCGGAGGGATTTGACATCTTGATGCGGGAGAAGGGAAACAGCCCAAGGCGTTAATGAAATTCAGCCCTGGGGCAGGCGGAGGGAGCAGACCCGAGATTTTTAAGAACTGAACTGCCTTAACTGAGAATTGCAGCCAGGCACACTGAGCTTTTTTGTACGTAAAAACCCCATTTCTCTTCCCTAACAGCCTTTTATAAACCTATTGCCGTGCAGATAATCTTCCCAAAGACAACTGGGCTTGACTAAAATGTTACATCCGTCCATTTTACCATAGTTACCTCATAACACCGATGTGACGCAAGCTAGGTAACACCGATTTGCATTCACAATATCACGCCAAACTTAAACCATAACGCTTTTGGCTTTTGCTTTCCTACCCTAAGGCCGTTTGGTGTCTTGTTCCCACCCCGCTGTTGGTTGGTGGGGTTTTGAGGTGGTTTCCTTACGTCGTTTCACCTGGGAGATGCTCTGGGGAGCAGCTCTCAACCTGCATGAGTTTTATTTTAGCCAGAATGTTTGCTGGGCTCTTGCTTGAAAAGGAAAAATATTTTTTTGGCTATCTTCTGAAAACAGGATGGTTATGGAGAAGGGAATATTTGCAATTTTATTTTTTTTTTCTCTTCTCAGCTGTGTTGCCCGCTCAAGCAACTGGTGTGAACGGCTTCTCACCCTCTTGGAGAGCATCTAGATGCTGCCGGAGCCGCAAGGGACAGGGGGTACCGCCCCGGGCCGAGAGGCACACAGATCTGTAGGTGCTTTTGGGAGCCTCGCGCCGGGGAGTTTGCTGGGTAAAACAGCTCTGAGGAGGCAGCAGCTTCCCCGGGCTCTGGGACACACACCTTGGGTTGGGTTTAAGGGGTTGGCAAAGGCCCATTTGCGCGGCAGGCTGCTGATGGAGCCGGGGTAAAACAGACAAACAAAAGCGAGGCGGCGGTTTGGAGTGAGCTTCCGTGAGGTCTGTTGGAAGAAGTGGATGTATAACTTAAATACACAACCTATGAAATCCATAAACTGCTAAATTCCTATCCTAAAAATACCTATTAAAAAGTTGCTTTACTGAACAGTGCTTTACAGTTTTTTGGGGTTTGTTTTTGTTGTTGGTTTGTTGTTTTTTTTTACAGAAAGTTGCTTTTCATGTAGGACAACTTGCAGCAAAGTGTTATCTTTTAATCCCAAGAGTCCAGAAATGTCAGTGTAACAATGCAACCATCTTCCATTTTTGTTTCTCCCCAAGCGGAGAGAAATTTGTCATTCTGATGGCAAATGCCTGCTAGGTCAACCCTGGGCATGCTACATCCAGTGGCAGTGGGTAGGTAACAGCGCATGAAGTTCATCCTGATTTATTTTTCCCTGGGGTTTCCATCCCCAGAAAGTGAGAACCCCACTGATGAAATGGAACCATTTTTCAAGGAGAAATGAAGATGTGAAGCCTCTGTGCAGGGCTGCCACGCAGAGAAGGCTATTTCGGCAGCGACAGCCCCTGAGCTGTGAAGCGCCATGGCCAGCTGGCAGATGGAGATGTTCGCAAGCACTGAAACCAGAGCTTGGGAAATGTGTGGGTCTTGCTTAGCCCTGCAGACAATTAGAGAAAAGACCCGTGCTTTCAGCACAACGCTTGCTTCCAAAAAATATGGACGGGTAGATGCCCATCAAAGTGCTATGGACCTCCCTGTGACTGATGGGGATGCTCGCTGCCAGCCCGCGTCAGCATCCCGGGTCCAGGAGCTGCTGCTGGTGCCTCGTTCCCTCCGGACACAACTTGTTTTTTCAGTGGGAAAGGTAGATGGTGATGAAGATGATGGTGATGAAGATGATGGCGACGGCAACGATCATTGTGACGGTGCACTCCCCGACGGGTTGCTTAAGGTCTTTGCTCCCCTAATTAACGTTTCCTCTCTTTTGCAGCCTCAGTGTTGCGCACACCAGTCCATACCACCATGTTCTTGTGATTGCCCTTAAGCTTACGGGCTTTTTAGAAGGGGGAGAGCTTCGCGGGAGCCGGCAGTGCTGGTCTCGAGGTAAGGATTTGGCTCGTGGAAGGGCTCGTGCTTTCTAAACGTGCAGATTTTAGTTTTGTAGCGGGGAGGGGGAGGGAAAGACACCAAAACAAAACCCCAGAAAACCTGAAAATTAAGCCTTCCTTATCCTTCCTCCTGAATATTTATTAGTCTGTTGCTGAAAACTCTTATGAGACTGTTTTAACTTTAACACTAGTAAATAGCAATTAAAATGAAATCAAAGGATTTGATTTCTTTTTTTCCCTAACTGCTGAAAAACTAACAGTTTAGATCCTAATTTCAAATCTCTGAAGTCTTGAAGTTTTGAGCCGTTTGGCTGTCCCTCTGCCCGTGTTTCCCAACAGCGTTGGGAGGAGGTTTGCTCTGCTCCCGGGGACGGCACCCTTCCTCCCTCCCACGGCCCTGCTCTGCTATCAAACAGGGTATGGATCGAGAGGTGACACAGTGAAAAAAGTAAAATTAAAGGCAAATGAAGATTTGGTTTAACTTCTCGACAGTCTGCCCCCGGCCCTGCGTTCGGAGGGATCGGGGGGGGCTCCTGAGAGCGGCAGCGCCCCCGTCTCAGCCCTGCCAGACGCAGGGATGCTTCCCGGCCCCTGGTCCCATGGGTGCTCTTGGGTGCGGGGAGAATGGTGGGAATTCATCCAGCGCTGCGGAGAGCAGCAAAAGGATATTTTCAGCTCATGCTTTACATGAGGAGGATCATTTCTTACAAATTTCTCTGTTGTTACTACCACTGGTTTTAGTCAACTGGCAAAGTACCGAGTGTTTAAGGATGGGCGGAGAGGACTCTCCCGTCTTCCTCAGCCCTGTGGCTGGGAATTGAAGCAAAGGCTCGTTTCGGTTGTCGTGTTCACATCTGTCATGTCTCATATTCAGTGCCTGGGGACTGGTATGAGGTAATTAATCATATATTAAACGTATATTTGGAATTGCTCTAGCACCTTAGCATTTTTATATGAAGCATTACATCTCTTTTAGGATTTTTCTTATCTAAATCTCTGCCCTTTGGACCCAACGGTTTTGGAAAGCAAAAGCATTTAAGCTGAGATGAAGCCCAAGTGGATTTACCGGAGTCTGAAACATCCCACGTATTAAAGCGGGGACCCTGCCCACGCACGCTCCAGGGACAGCTGAGGTTGGCCAAGCGGACTCGGCTCCGCTTGTGTTTTGGGGCAGGACTGGATGGATTTTCGCAGGAATGTGTTATCAGGGGTGAGAAAGGGAAGAGCACTGAGGAAAAGGAGAAGCAGCTTTTAGTAAGTCGGGCATTTCAAGGCAATTGGGCTTGGTCGTCCTCATCACTGCTAGATGATCGCAGCAGGGCACTGGGAGACGTTTATTGCGAGGTCCAATGCTTTTTAATTAAAAAGCCGTTGTTGGAAATATTCATCGCTCGATGGTGGGAGGGAAAGAACCCTCCTGCCCCTTCTCTGCACATCGCAGGGAAGCTGAAAAGGCCCCGTCCCTGTTTTATCCCCCCCCATGCGGGGCCAACCATGAAGCAAGGTGTGACACCTCTGAAACAGCCCCCGCCTTGCCATTTCGGGAAGGAAGAAGTTTGGGTCTATTAACTTCCAAAAATAAAAGGTTAATTAAAGCCAACAGCCTAAACTAAGACCTGATTGAGCTGGCTTGGTGTATTAATCACCTGGAGCTACGGCATCAGGATTTTCACGTGATGGCTGAGGTTCGGCAGGAGAAGACACCTCGGAAAGTGAGAAACCCACGGTTCACGTCACCTCTGTACTCTTCCAAATCAGGGGCACCCTGGGCATCAGAGCAAGTGTCATAAAGTAATTTAAGAAGGGTAAATGTAATATAGGATGTCATACACCAAAGTAACCTGCTGCAGGGCTATCGGTGATGACAAGAAACTCAACAATGACATGAGAAAACCCACTTGCCACCCCAGTTGGGTCGGTGCTGCCTCTCTCTCCCCAACTCGCTGTCTTTAATAACCAAAATGATTTTGAGCTGTGTGTAGGCAAACGACTGCAGTCCACGAGGCGGCAGAGGTCCAGTGACTAGCCCAGTCCTTCAGCCCCATGGCCACGGCTCGGTTGCCCGCAGGGGCCTGCCCACAGGTAAATTGGGTTTGCTGCCTGGAGGACCCAAGGGAAAGGGGGCTGCATCGCCATTGCCGCTGCCAGGGATGTGTGGCGGGATATCGATGGGACGGAGCGGGACACTTGGCTCCCCACGCAGCTCTGGACGGGGAGCATCCCCGACATGACCCTGCAGACCGGTCCCTCTAGGACTACAAGAGGGATGCAGGCAGACAGGCAAGCACTAGCAAAAGAAGCCCCCCAAAAGGTGATATTCTTGACTAACGATAGTTGGTACTAGTCTCACTGAGGACTGCATTTCACTTTGTGTGTCCAAACGTGCTTTTGCTTGACTATAGCAATGGTGGTGACTTCAGAACACGTTTTCCAAAATCTTCACAGGGAAGTGCTGGTAGACAGTCTATTGGAGAAATACACATTAAGACTGTTCAAAGTAAGTAAAAACACTTTTTTAACCCCCCTGATAGTGAGTGGTTTGTTCCTCAGGACAAACATGTCTCTGATTTTCTTCTCTCGTTTTTTTCTGATTCTCCACAGGGGTTTGAAATTCTTCTGCAGTCTACATGGGCTGGAAAGCTGAGCAAGGTTTGTGGCTTGCACCAAATCTGAGACAACGTCGACGAGTGTACTCGCAGAGAAATGTGCGTATAGGGCTCTTCGGGTGGTAACTGAGAGGGTATTATTTTTCCGTATAACTTACATTGCTTTCACATACCCAAGGCCTAACACTTGGAAAACTCATCTTCGTAAATCGCTTTCTGTAAAGGCAGGTATCATATAGTGTTTTATACAGCGTTGGGCAAAAATTATCTTTAAGGATTGGGTCACTATGGTAACCACTTCTTATCTCAGAATCAAGAAAGGGTTATGATTGTAATTAAAAAAATGTATGCTTTCTACCAAGAATTATTCCGAATTATAATTCATTCTGTGTCGTGTACTGAAGCTATTTTTATTGCCCCCAAAGGCATCAGCATTTGTTATAATTCAGCAATGCAACACTTCATAGAGAGAGACTATAACCTGCTTTGAATGTACTGTCAGAAATTGTGGTCGATGACTTCAACTTCTTAAATACTTCAACAGACTCCAGTGAAACACCGGGGATGCTCTTTGTTCTTACAGAGGGGAAAGCATGAGACAAACAAGGCATCCCGAAAGCTCCATCACAACTAGCGACGTATCCCAAGCCCAGCGATGCACAGAGAGGGGTCCAGGTTTGCTGCTCTAGGTCCATGGGTTGGCCATGAATTCAGATTTTCCTTTGGCTTATGTGGAAGTTTTATTTTGAAAATAAATAAAACCTCTCGGCTTTTCTTCCTTGGGCACTCATGCCCATCACTTCTATTCCCAGGACCATGATCACTCATGGAAACCTTGGCAGACGGGTGGGACGTGGTGGGCGTTCGCAGGTAAATCACTGTGAGTGCTTTTAAAAACTGTAACGTAAGTTACAGGAGCAAAATGCTCGGCGTAGCTCTGATCGAGCCCGTGGCAAAGCTGGTTTTCAATTCAAGGGGAGCAAAGCCAGGCTTGCAATTAGGTGAGCTGCTCCGGCAGCTCTGATGGGAGTTGGCCCATAGGTGACTCCAGGGAGCAGAGAAGCCCCCGCTGCCATCAGGAACCATTTCCAAGGGGGTAGCAGCAGGGTGGTCCCATCCCCTTCTCCTCGGCCTGGGTCTGCGCCCGGCCAGGAGATTTCTAGGGGGATTTTTGGCACTCACCCCCAGTATTTCATCTGGGGGGGGGCTGCAGCCTATTCATTCTTCAGCTAACGCATGATGGAGCAAATATCCACCTGTGTTTTATCTAAATAGTAATAGAGTTGTTTGCTTAAACATTTCTTTTT
>NW_009617911.1:32930-34091 GCF_000690535.1 Cariama cristata
TCTTTCCAAGACAGAGGCAGAAAAAAGTCTATTTTCCTAAAAACCTGTCACTGACTTTCAACATTTATTTTTTTTTTGGCTCATTTCTCCACAATACAGTCCTCAATCCCCATGGACTCTTGAGCATTTTCTCCTGGAAGTGGATTTACTGCTTGGTGGCTGCAGTTATTCCACAGGACACAGCTAAAAGCCTTTTTCTTGCCTAAAATGAGGAGTTTGCTCTTCCTGGCCTGGAGGAGCAGACTCCTGTGCTCCAGATAAGCAGTACTGTCAGGTTAACAAGCCACAGACTAGTAATTTTTATTCTTTTGGAGCCAGTCCGGTCACCCATCCATCCGAATGGCTCTCAGTGGAAGAGGAGTTGTAATTCATCGAGCCAGCTGAAGGCTTTTGGGAAAGGACTCTGGGGGAAAAAAAAAAAACAACACCAGCCTCCGGTCACCCAGAAGAGCCCAAAAAAGTCCGAGATCTGCACCCAGGACGGAGGCAGGGCTGCCCGCAGCGGCACAGCCCCCGCCTGCCTTTCAGGGCTGCGCAGGGATGCTCTCAGCAGCCAGCTACAGCATTCCCACCCCACAGGCTAACGCTGTGGGCTTTCCAGGTGAACCTCTTGCCACCTCGAGAAGGTAAATACTTCATAACAGCTATAATAAAGTCGAGTGGCGAATGACTTCATTAAGCCTGGAGTAATAATTAGTTTAATCAGCTGAAGCGCAGCTCAATAAAGCACACTTCAGAGGTGAGTTAGCTCCAGCGTGCTGTGCGGGGGGCAAGGGGGGATGCTGGCAGGGGGAGGGCTCTGTGGAGCCCTGCTGGGGTGCTGCCCAGGCGTGGAGGGAGCCGGTGTTGGGGGGACAGGGTCAGAGGGATGCTCTTGGGGTGGGGGACAGGGTCAGAGGGATGCTCTTGGCAAGGGGAGGGTGCAGCATCAGAGTGATGCTCTTGGGGTGGGGGGACAGGGTCAAAGGGATGCTCTCGGGGTGGGACAGCATTAGAAAGATGCCTTTGAGGTGGGTTTCTTGACCCTGCAGCTCTACCCCGGTGCAGCTTGGGGACAGGACTAAGTGCAAGGCAGGTCCTGAAGTGGGGGAACTGAACCCTCTGGCCTTGAGGTATGGCTGGGGGGGGCGCCCTGGCGCCCACCCCTCCCCTCTCCCCCGG
>NW_009617911.1:34251-37164 GCF_000690535.1 Cariama cristata
TTTTTTTGTTTGAGCGGCTGGGAAAGAATCGTGGCTGAGCTGCAGTTCAAGCTACGGGAAAATGTCCTGTTCTCCCCCCGAGTGCAAGTGGGTTTTGCACTTGTGATGGATTTAATGCCGAGCAGCGTCTTCAAGTGTAGTATCACTTGCAGAGGCTGGATCTCCTGCACTGCCACGTGTTGTTAGCCTCCTCCGCCACCCTCATCTTTCCAGTTTCATGACGGCAGTTCCTTGGTGGCATAGCCCTACCCTTAGATACAAGAAATGAGCTGGTCTGCGTTAAGACTAAAGACTACGTTTTGGGTTTTTTAACATAGGGTGTCCGCAGTGTGAAATCCTGCGTACCACCAAGGATGTGCAGCCAGCGGGGACCGCAACTCCTCCCTTAAGGGGCTGCTCCACGAGCGATGGAGTTGAGACGTGCTGCCATGAGCAGGACAAACGGGTGCCTTCGTGCCGCAGCCTCGAAAGGGAAGAAAGGACGCCGAGGCTCGTTACCTTGCCCAGGTATTGGCTACCAACCTCCTTCTCTCCCGGCGGTGCTTGGGGTCAGAAACGCAAGAGCCCATCAGAGAGGGTTTGCTGGGGAGGAGGGCTGCCGTGTAGCACCGTGGCTTCGGCGGTCCTCACGCTGAGCTCTGAGAAACCCTCAGCAATGATAATTACTCGAGGTTGTAGCCGCTACAGTAATCAGAGTGATGCTGAGCTTGGAGGAGCCTACTTCAGTTTGAAGTACGTGATCATGCCCAGTACTGGAGAGCAGAAACCAGCGGGACGCACCCTCACGTTGTGAAGTGAGAAACAAATCCTGCTGTTTGAGCTGGCTGCTGGGATGAGGCAGCCCTCCGTCTGCTTCCTCAGCCTGAATTCATTTCCTCGTCCTCTGGAGAGAGTAGAACGTGATGGTCCTTGCCCATGGAGTATCAGAAAGAAGGAAACAAAAGGGATTTGCTTGCAAGACAGAAACAGCACATTGCCAAGGTAGGATCAACCCATCATCTCTCTTCCAGCAAGCAAAGCAGAGAAAAACCCTCCTGGAGCTCCAACATTGACTGCACCCATCCTCTACACATCGCTCCAAAGCTGAGTTAATGTTTTTAAAGAGCTTCCCTGTTGCAGGAGCACCTGCCTTGCAATGGGCTGGTGGAGCAGCTCAAGGGGCTGGGGCTTCACGCTGCCTTCGCTTGTCAAAGTGACATCCTGCCGTGCCCTGATTTTTTGGAGACTTCCCCTAGATGTGTCAGCAGGCTGGTTAATGAGGTCTGGGGAAAGGAAAACCAGGGCAAAAGAGATGACCAGTAATGAAGTGTAATGTTGGCAAGATCCCTGCCTCTTAGCAGAAGTGCTTCAACCAGACGTACTCGTGGATGAGAAAAGAGATGTGGATGTGTCGGTTGCTGATGCCTTTGACAGATGTCGCGTGTGAACAGATTACTTGTGCTGAAAGGTGAGTCCCTGAATGATCAGAACAGCTATTTACAGTTCCCTGGGCAAGTTTAGTCTTCCATCCCTGCAAAGCAACCCCGTGAACCAAATGAGGGAGAGACCTCGGGAGGAAAAAAAGGTATCGGGTACCATGTGTGCTGGAGGGGGCTGCGCTGTGCTGCAGCACCAGCTCCGATGCTGCGTCCTCCCTTCCCGCTCCAACACAGATAGTATTCTTCTTGTGCATGGAGGGGAAAAAAAATCCCAGCAGCTTTTCAAAAAGAAAAGGCAAATTTATTAAACTGCAAATTCCTTCACCCTGGTTTTCCAAGGCAAGTTTGGATCCAGACACCCATGGGATGCGCTCGAGCTCTCCACACACGCATCCCTGCGGGCAGGCGTGGGGCCAGCAGGTCTCACCGCAGGTGCCAATCTCCCATTTCCCATTTTCTACATGAGCCTCACGGTGGAGGTGGCCGAGATGAGGGGATGCTCACACAGAGCGGGGACATCCCAGCTGCACCTCCCTGCCACTCCCACCATTCGAGCTGCCATGCCAATCTCTGGGGCCCCACGTTGGTAGGCTCCGTTTTTTTTATTTTAAATTTTTTTTTCCTCCCCTCCTCCAGAGGATCATGAATGTGAAAGAAGAAGGTTTTCCAGAGCTCAGTCCAACATCCATGAAAAATAATAATTGCATCGCTGATGGCAAGGGTTTTCTGTGCTGCAGCCTCGTGGCTGGCTGGGACCCTGGGAAGGCTGCTGGGCCTCCAGAAAGTGACCTGGGCACCTGAGATACCGGCTACTGCGCTCCTCCGTCCTACAGGTAGGGGTAATTCTTGAAACATGATTATCCAGGCTTGGAAGTGGGACAAGGATGAAAAGAAACTCCTCAAAAACTATTTCTGTGGAAAACAGAAGAGTGTAAGGAGGGATTTGTATGTGCTGCTTGACATCCTGACCTGTATAGGGGAGGAGAGCAAGAGGGATGAGTGGGAAAGAGGCAGCCGTGCCTGGGGGGGGGGAGATTTCTCCCCATGAAGCAAGCAAGGCAAGCTCTCTGTCCCCCTGACATCAGGTCACCTCCCCGCCTTTCCACTGGGCTTCGGGCAGCAGCAGGCACCGAAGGTTCTTTTAAAGAGACACTGCTCCGAGAGGTACTTCAGTGCCATCCTACTCTTGCATTCCCAAAGCAGGTCTTGGCCCCAGCCGTGGGTCAGGAGCCTACTACGAGACATGAGAAAGCTTGACGTTACTTTGGGGGGGTTTAGGTACTGCCTAAATAACGTGACTTCAACGGGATGTGTGTGTGTGTGCAAGAAAACCTCAGCGTGCACTTCTCTTCCCCTTCCTCCTCATCACTTCTTTAGACTTATAGTCTTAAAGAAACTTTTCCCTTGATACCTACTGTGGATTAAACGTTTCCTTGCCTGTATATGTCCAAGAAAAAAAAAAAAAAAAGCCCAAACCCAAAGCAGAACGGCGGGA
>NW_009617911.1:37209-38250 GCF_000690535.1 Cariama cristata
GGGGCTGGAATGCGAAGCGGAGGGCCAGCTTGCAGCAGGGAGGGATGCCAAGGTTTGGCAAGCAACTTCTGCAACACCGAGACGTTGCACAGCAAAACCCACCGAGGTCACGTAAGGACATGACTCTTCGGCAGGGGCTGGCGGGTTTAGGGTTGGCGGCGGCAGGCAGGAGGTGTTTTGGTACCCCCTCCTCTGCCTGCACCCAAAGCCCGTTGGCGGTTTCAGCAGTTGCTGGATCAGCTTTACAGCCACAGCCGGATTTCTGCTGTGCGTAGCTGGATGCTGTCTTCACGGCCATGGGCATTAACGTGCCTGTGACTTGCTCATCCTTTTTCAAAGGAATGGTTTGCACCAGAGATTCTGGATCGATCATTGGTGGCCTCACTGCGTTTCTTTAGCTGATAAAATTCTCTCATCTGGGAAAGCCAGTACCTTGCAACACTGCAACTGAAATTAAACACTCAGGTTGGGTTTTTTAGGGAGCAGTCATAAGCACAGGCTTCTTGCAGCACCTTTTATTCAAAGGTAGACAGTCAAAAGACTCTTCCCGCTTTGCAGATGTGCTGTTGCATTTAGCGATGGGAAGCATCATTGTAATCACCTTAGCGATGCTTCTGCTGAGGCGTAGAGAATTTAGTCTGCTGCTGGCTTCTCCTCGGCCCAAATCTGCTTCCCCCTGCTTTCACCAACACAAGTACCTTTTGCTTCTTTGCTGAACAAATGCAACGGGGAAGGGAAGCAAAACCCTTCAGGAGGGTCTTTCCCTGCACCAAGCAGGAAAGACCGCACGCGTTTTGCCATGGGGATGCAAAGGGTGGTCAGAGGAAACCAAAAAATCAGGTGTATCTCCCATCGCAAGGGCCGAGGCACCGGTGGCTGCCCTTCAGCCCACCTGGCGTCCCGGAGCAGGGAAGGAAGCCACAGGGATGCCGGAGTCGTACGCCGCTGGCAATTAGGAAACGTGATAGTTCCTGCAATGTAATATAGGAAGCGTATGGCGTTCTGGATGCTGCTGCCACCTCGGCTGCGTGCCGCGCTCCC
>NW_009617911.1:38469-49734 GCF_000690535.1 Cariama cristata
CTGTGCGCCGCGCTCCCATCGTGTTGAAAATTGCCCTTTTTGTTATCTGGGAGGAGGCAACAGCATGCCGGTGAATGTACCGGTGATCTCCGGTGTTTATGTGTCCATGCTGGTTTTAAGATGTTTAAAGCTGACCAGGGCTACATTATTTCATCTGATTGAATCAGGGCAGCTCCCAAAATCCCCAGGCCTTCCCGGAGCGAGTCACCGCTCGGAGATCGTGTTGAAAATTGCCCTTTTTGTTATCTGGGAGGAGGCAACAGCATGCCGGTGAATGTACCGGTGATCTCCGGTGTTTATGTGTCCATGCTGGTTTTAAGATGTTTAAAGCTGACCAGGGCTACATTATTTCATCTGATTGAATCAGGGCAGCTCCCAAAATCCCCAGGCCTTCCCGGAGCGAGTCACCGCTCGGAGCCGCTGCTTGCCAGGCTTGGCCCCGTTCAGCGTTAGTGCCGGTGGGTGTCGGGGGGGGGGTTATCATGGTTGTTTTGACTCGGTAAGTTAGATGGAGAAAGCTTGGAGAGGAGCTTCCAGCGGGCGTTACGCCAAATGCCGCGGTGGATGGATTGAGGTCCGCTCACCTGCCGCAGTGTGCTCCGCTATTCGGGCAGGTGAGCTGCGTGCTGGAGCTGTGCTGGTGAGGCGGAGAGAGATTTACAACATTCCCATGGGCAGGAGCTAAGATGAACGCAGAAGAAATACCTGAAAAGAAATTCTGCACAATCTGAGCTACCTATTTATAAGGTAGCCATGGGCTGATATTGCTGGGTAGCTGAGTACTTGCCAACTTCCAGGCAAGCCATTTCTATAGTCAATATGAGGCCAGCAAAGGCAGGCGCTATCGTTATATATGGGCAAGAAACCCAGGGATCCGTGGGATCTTTGTACTCGCGTCTGAGCGACAACGCGTCGCCGCTCCAGTAAAGTTTGCATGGAAACACATCGCAGCATCTCTATTTACTTAACCAACAGGAGGCTGCTCCTCGGTTTGAATTTTATTAGGTATTAAATGGGACTTACGGAGCATCGAACTGCAGGTCTGACAGGTTGTGAACGTGGGTTTTGTTCACGAAACTTGCTCCTCTCGTACAGCCAGGTGCAAAGGCCGTGGGGAAGGGACCGGCTGGGCTGACATTGCCGGCGCTGGCGATGCTGTGCCGGTCCTCGGTGGCTGTGGAGCCTGTCCTCCATCCCTCTGCACTGTCCCTAAGCCGAGCACTCATCCTTTGGGTGATGGCAATACATTTCAGTCGGCTTTTTCTAAATGCTGGACCATCCGCAAGAGGCTTTTCATTCTACAGCTTTTCAGCCATTATGTAAAGAAAAAAATGAATCCTAAGTCCTATCTTGCAAACGACTTCAGGAAACTACTTGCTGCTCTGGTTCCCACCTCATGTAAGAAGGAAAATGTGTGCGCCAGGGTTTTTCCCCTCACTTCTGAAAAAGTCCGTTGCTTTTTTTTATTATTATTTATATTTATATTACAATCGTTACTGCTGTTTTGTGAACAAGCTTTGGGCAAACAGCCTGGGAACTGCTGAACATTCCAGAGACCCAAGGCCCAGACTCAGTTATTCATCCCACTTTATAAAATAATTTAATATAAAATAATTTAAGTGTGGACTCAAGTGCGTTGCTGAATTGGGACTTTGGGGCAAAACCTGCTGGATTCAGTTCATCTTCAGCAGATATTTATCAGAGATTGGGCAAAGCCATTGACATTTCGCTTAGAGTATTTCATAAAAGTCCTGTTGGTGATAACTTGGACACCAGCGCACAGGCGTTTCGGGAAACAAATGAGGATCAACCAGCGTTGTGCTGGATGAGTCAGACGGGAGAAGGGGAAAATTGGCTGATTTTGCTATTTTTAAGGCAATAGGCCATGCCGATGTGAGCAGCAAATGGAGGAGAGCCGGGCGAGAGCCAGCCACAGTGGAGTCTGTGATGGCCAGCTATTCATTTCAGGGGAAAATTGGCAGTAAAAGGGATCTGGTCAGTGTTTAGCTCCAGCAGTGTTTATTCTAATTTTGTTGAGCTGACTCCTTAATTAAACGGTCGCTTTACAGGGAGTAGGAGAAGGATCAGCTGTGTGGTAGCAAAAGGTGGAGGCTACCAACCCCATTCACCCATTTTTTTTTTTTTTTTTTTCTTTTTTTCTTTTTTTTCCGCTCCTGAATCCTGAGAAAACATTTTCCACCTCTGAGAGGGTCTTCTCCCAAAACCTACCTATCCTTTCCTGGGTAGCCACGGTGGGAAGAGGGGGGGGTCCCCCCTGCCCGCTGCCACACCCCCGCCACGTTGCCTCTAGTTTTCAGACAGCACCCAAGCATTTGCCTTTTCCTAAGGGACAACTTAATTCCTTTCTTGGACTTACTCTTGGCCATAATGTAGCTATATTTCAATGCATCTTATTAACCCGAAGGCAAGCATAGTAAAGATGTGGGGGAAGCGCTACAGCTGACTTTTTTCCTTGCTGAAGGTCTTGGTTCCTTCTCCCTGTGCCTGGGGCTTTCTCCAGGTCCCACCCAGCAGCCCCTCCACTTCACAGTGCTCTTCCTAAAGGATCGATATAAGCCTCAGACGTACGAGAAATACGGTTGTTCATATCTTTGCATCGCTAAGATACGATGTTGGGTCTACATAACTTAAAAGCAACATTTTGGAAAGTCATCTCTAAGGTTGGTGGTGAAAATATGACTGACAGTGCAGGACTGGGATTGTCTCTACAGATGGGGCTACCAGTGAAAATGGTCAACTGGAAAATCTTGAAGCTGACCTCCTTAACGGCATACAGCAAACTCAGAATCGCTGGCGGCAGCGGAGAGGGCAGGGATGGTTTCTCGCACAGTTTGGATTTTGCAGGTCCCCAGTGCTCAGTTTCCATCGGCTCATGTGGGGCAGTGATAGGAACCCGAGGTTTCTTGTGCAAGTCACTCACCAGGGAAAAGCATCCGCGTCCAGGTGAAACATCAAGCAATAGGCGTGTGCATCCACCTGCGCGCATGATGCATGTGAAGGCAGCAAATTCAGCGGTTTGCCCCATCACTGTAGTTGATGCAATCGCTGATGTGTGTAACCGGTGCCTCTCGCTGACGTTCAGATGATGGATGGTGATTTTGGGGAAGGAAAACCAGATTTGCAAGCAGGTCTGTGGCTGATCCAGCTGGTGCTGGAGCCCGGAGGGTACCTGCGAAGATGGTTGGTCGTGTGAGTACGCAGACAACACTCGGAGCTATTCTGGATCTCACGTTTGGCTTCTGTCTTAAAATAAATTAAATATCTCTTCATCACGACTGGCACTCAGCCAAGGACATCTCAGCTGCAATGTTCCCTGGGACGAACCGTGTGCCTTGTAGGTGGCTTGTTTTGTTCAGCAAACCCTAGGCAAGGAAAGAAAAAATTGCCCAAGCCTGGAAGAACTGGATCTGTTATTTCTAAGGCCCCTGAGCTAAAACATCATCTGCCCTCAGCAGAGTTATCCAGGCTCAGCAGAGGAGATTAATTTCTTTAAAACAGGATCTCCAATCCCTAGGCTCCATGTTGCTGCATTACTCTCGGCCAAAACACCTGATGTATTACGTGGTGGATACATTGTCTAGAAAGACATATAAAGTATCATCTCCTTGTTTGCTATTGACCCCTGCACAGCTGGCTCGGGTTTTTGGGGCGTTTGGAGGGATTTCTGCCTAGCCAGAGCCTACGGCTGATCTGCAATGGGGCAACCGGCTTCAGGCACCCCAAATCCCATCGGGTCCTTCCCTGCAAGCCACCACCTCGCTCTTTAAGACTGGCACCGCCGGCCCCTCACCCCGTACGTGGCACTGTCTGACTTAGTAGGATTACAACACCATCCTCTGAGATGGAATTTTATTTTGTCTTGGGGGTTTATAAAGAGCCATGGACTTTGGTCTTGAGCTGTTGGGGGTCGTCTTTGCCAGGCCAGCCATGGCCACGGCACTGCTGCCTTAGTGTGCCGGGGCGGTCGGTAATGACTGCTGTAACGACTTGGTGTCAGGGGATGACTTTATTGAGATGCTTAATCCTCAGCAGGTGCCGCACAATACAAGACGTGGTTATGTGTTGGAGGTAATAACATCGCATCCGTGTTTTACTATGCTGTTAACCCTCGGTGCGATGAGCTATTACAAACATCGTTTATCTTCTGCTCCGTTACCGATAACGTGCTCTCTTGCTTGGAGCCATCTTGCCAAAGCAATGATTGATACGATGCAGGAAGCAGCTAGCTTCTCATGGCCATCGGGGTTTATATCGCTCTTATTTTCCACGCTTGTTGTTCCGCCTCTGTTCCAGCTCCGTGGCATCTCGCACCGTAAAATGGAGGCTCCGGCTGCAGGATGCGGCATGGCCTTGCTTTATGGTCATGCCTTGCTGCTGTGCAGATCTTGTAGGGTCTCTTGTTTTCATAGCTGCTCCTGCCTCTTCTCTTTGTTAGGCTTAAGGCAGAAAATGATAAGAAGGACCGCAGCTTTCTGTGAGGATCTACATTTATATTCCATAAAATACTGACATAGTTGGCTGAAAAACAGGATAGAGACATGTTTGGATCGTCTATGAGATACTTCCCATGGTGCATGTGACCTCTTAATACGGTGTGTGTTTCATCTCCTTGGTTCTTCCCTGGCCGGTGAAATCAGTGGAGTTTTGACGACACTTCAGTGGAGAACCAGGACCAGGATCGCATGCATTTGGGTAATGACTTGCATGTGCATGGTATATTGTCCTGATTATGGTTTGGGATAATTGGGGAAATTTTCACAGGAATTAGAAACCGCTACAGGGACATGATCCTATTTTACGTAGTTAGTTCTGATTGATTGAAGTATGGAAAATTAACGCTGATGAAAACAGTCAAAAATGTAGGGCACCACCTTGATAGATGGTGTCATTAAAACACTCAGAGCTTTGTGGCTTTTAAATCTAGAGACTGTCTTATAGAAAACCTTGATGGCATGTCACTCTTGGGAAGTCACTGTTACAGCTGCAACCCGTCCCCTTCCTCAGCATCTGATTTTTGCCTGGCTCTCACATCTAATAGCTTGCTTGGGTCCCACTTTTGTGGCCTGCCAAGGTTTTCCCTTGGGTTTTTGTGATGGAGTCACCCCCAGCACTTCCCCAAAGACGGATGGGTGAAGGGCTGCGGCTGCAGTTCTGCCTCCACGGCTCCTGCCAGGGCTCCATCCGCCTCCTCCGGTTCCCTCCTGCCCATCCTACCTTCTTGGCAGCCTCGAGGCTGGATCACCACCTCTAGGCAGGGATGTATGGATATTTGGATGGCTAACATTGCCTGTTTTTAAGAGGGGCTGCTGACTGTACAAAGTGATGCAGTGTTCATCACCGCGTTTCTTCTAAGCTGTCACTGTCCCTAAGATGTGCCGGCCGCGGCTTTCCATCTTCCCTGGCACTCTGCCGCAGCACATGCCCAAAGCGCGCTCTGGAAATCTCCCGGAGAGGGTCTGGACCCAAGTCTTCCCAAAAGCGATGGGGATTTTCTAAAAGCCTCCTGAAAATCCTGTTTGGGAACTTTTTGCTGTGCTGCAGCCTATTTATTCTCAAGGCCATCGCCCCACTCCCAGCCCCGGCTACAGGACTTGCACCGGGGGCGCTCGGCGGAGCAGAGGGGGCTGAATCGGGGGAGCGGCTGCTGCGAAGCTGCTGCCTTCACCCCCTCCCAGAAAGGAGGGAGCAGGTCACAACTGGTTAGTATTAGTGACCTGTCGCAGGTTAGGTGTTTTCCAGCCGGTTCGTGCGGCTTGCGGCGGTTTTTTATCTGATCTCTCTGCTTAATCATGGGCAAACTGGAAAACAGATGGCAATTATCGGCAGCTCTAAGGGAGGCTTGGGTGGGAAAGCGCTGGGCCTTTCCTTCCTGACGCCTCGAGCATGGAGGAAAAAAGGGTAAATCCTTGTTTACTGGGACAAGGTAAAGCTCACAGCTAGCAAGGGCACCCTGACCCCCGGCTTGGGGCTGAGGGAAGCAGCCGCTCAGAAATGGTTCGAAAAGGGGGTGCCGGGTTCAAAACTTCAAGCTTGATGATGTCGTGTTTTCCGTAAGTCCCAGTTAAGATATGTAGCATTCAAAGACGCTCATTCTGCCTGCCCTTAAGCCATTTCCCAAACAGGTTTTGGCTTTCAATGCTCAGGAGTATGCATTGACATACCTGACAGTGATAAAGTTCATAGAGCCAGGGAATCACAGATGCTTTCCTGCCTTTGGGAATAGCCCAAGGATAATTGCATTTGGCATTAACATCCATCATTTATTTTACTGTCTGGTGACAAATTCTGGCCCTGTGGACTCACATCTTTCTTCTGGCGAGGCAGAACCACAGCCCAATTCAATCTAAAGACAGTTCAGCTCTCGGAGCTGGCGGGCTCCGTGCTGCACATGATGCTACACGGGAAGGCATCCACCATCCTGCGGAATAGCTGGATACCTGCTCTTACAGGGAGGCAGAAGAAGAAAATTTCCCTCAGAGGCACCTTGATAGCATCAGAAATATTTAGAATTTTTTTTTTTGTTTTTTTTTTACAAGGGAGATCTCCATGCAGGCTGGTTTTTTGCATCGCACTGGTTTTCTTCCCTCTTCTTCCCATAACCTTCAGTAGCTTCAAGGCTTTGCCACTTTCACCGTTAAAAAATGGGTTTGTGAAGGGAAAGGGAGGGGTTGCTGAGCCCTGTTCTGGCAGCATCTGTTGCGTCGCAGCAATGGTGTTTGCAAAAGGTCCTAAATCCTGCTGGGAGCAGCTGCCAGAAAGCGCCCCGTGCAGAGCACTGACCAAGCAGAAATGCAATGCTAGTCTTACATTAAGAAATTCTTAATGCACAAAAGATACGATATTACAGTGTTTGTCCCTTTTTAATCTATAAGGGGAAGCGAAGCGGGTTATCGTATGCAATAATGTCCGAGAGCTGAATGACAGAGCTGTCAGCTGCGGGATGCTGAAATGACAGCCTTTTAAAGTGCTGTCAGGCTCTTGTTGGACACTTGTATCAAAGCACTCGTTTTAGCCTCAGGAAGACAAATCCCCCGTGTCTTCCCTTTCTGGGGAGCTCCTTAAAGTACTGCTATTCGGTAGTGGGCTACATAACAAGATGTAGGTAAAATCTCCTCCTCTCCCAGCAGCCAGGGTCACACCAACGCCATACCTGGGGGCTTTAAGCAGGGTTTCCCAGGAAGCAGAAGCTTTTTGCAGGCCCTGTGCCCTCCACAAAGTGTTGATCTTGAGGGACCCACATGCGATGTTTTGGGATAGCCCGGTGCTTGCGTGAGACCTGTTTGGGTCTGCCTCTCCCTCTTGTCGGCCGAAGCCCACCGCTTCCCACCCCTGCCCGCTCCGGTGCCGAACAGCCTCAGGCAGCGGTGAGATCTTCTGGGGCTTGGCAAGGTGCTGGCCTGGCACCGTCACTAATTACTTACTGGGGTACAGTTGCTAATTACTTGCTGGAGCCATAAGGAAAGAGGGGGCACCGTCACCAGTACCACCAGTGCTGAACTGGGCTGGAAAGAGCCTCGCTGGCTCCCATCCAGACACGGACACCAACATTTGGCTTCTCCTTGCGCCCACCCCTCCTTCATGTCGCCGCGACGCGGAGGTCGAGCCGTGTTCCCATCGCGGCACCGGTGAAGGATGCGTGGCAGGACTTGGGGGGACACGGCTGGGGTGTCCCATGCACTTAAGACGTGTGATGGATGTGACAAGTGGAAACAAGCTGCCTAATACCACCGCCGGCTCCTCTCCCATGGGAAAACCCTGGCTCCTCGCCGGCCGGAGGAGGTTTGGTGCAGTGTGGCAGAGCTTCCCCCGCGCCTGCCCACGGCCATTAAGTCTCCGTGATAGGAATGGCGAATTTGCTCCACGAATGAAAGATAATGTCTCCTGAGGAAAATAAATTAAAAAGAGGAGGAGGGGGGGGAAAAAGCAGCAAAACAAAAAGAACCCTTCGCACTGCAATAGTGCTTGCAATTAAGAACAAAACGGAGCAGAAAGCTCTGAAGCTTGACTTTGGGCAGGAAGAAAAGGCCCTCGCCGAGAGCCCCGGGTCTCTGTAGGCACAGCGCGGCGGCTGTCTTCGCCTTACGTCAGAGCGTTAATGCTGCTGTTTCGCCCCTGGTATCAACAGAGCTCGCCTGGTAGGTGGGTGGGGTATTGGGATTTATATTGCAGCAAAATTCAGAAAAGCTTCACCCTTTTTTATTTTTCTTTTTTCTTTTTTTTTTTTTTCTCCCTACAAAGCTTTTGAAAGTCCACTGGGGACCCCTAATGTTCAGCTGCTGCTGAAGCACACGCTTCCAAGCCAGAGCTGCACAGCTTTTTTAAGCCAACTATGGGTTTGATCATTCCGATGGGCTCTTATTATAAACAATAATGCTCCCTTTGCCTGGCCAAAAGTCATCTTTCTGGAAAGCTCTGAGAGCTCCTCAAAACGTTTGGTGAAACAATATTTCTATGGTCCGAAAATGTACCAGCCACATCAAGCGGGGATGCCCCTGGAGATGCTTTGGGAAGCAGGAACCTCCGCGCGACCCACGTAGCACGTAGGATCCCTTCCCGCCCTGAGCCGTGGGAGTAGACACGTCTAACGTGTCCAACAGAAAAGTTTGCACAAGAAAAGTGGTTAGAAGTCATGGTGGTTGTAAAAGGCATGGGGAGGAATAAACCTGTGGGGATTTTTCAGGACGCTGGTGACAGATTGGCAGGCGCTCAGCCCTCCATAAACTCCCACTGCCTGGTCCCTATTCCCACCCACCTCCCCATGGCTGCCTCACTTTCCCCCACCAAAAAAATCTCCCCTGCCCACCTTCTGAGGCCCACACACAGCTGGGCGACCTCCAGGACCAAAACCTACAGCTCCCCCCATCGCGCTTGGCCAGGGCAGACGGGAATCGCTGCTTTCATGGGGTTTTGCCCCAGTTTCCCGGTGCCTCTGCTGGTGGGGCCAAGCAGGACACACAAATATCTCCACCACAGCCTGGTTTAGGCAGGGGTTAGCCCAAATCCCTGGGGTCAGCCTTCCTCCCTCTTATCACAGAAACATGTCATCTTTCCCAGATCAGCATCATTATCACTGCAATCTTTCTCCCACAGCCAAGAGCGTGGCTGGTTACTGGGAGTGGGCGACCACACCAAACCCACCCAAAAGTCTGGGCAGAAAAATGTTAGAAATGCAGCTGGAGTTAAGTCGCCCTCCTCTCTTTTACACTTCCATCCCCAAACCCAAGGAAACCAGAAAAATCCGTGCTTTCTAAGTGGCTTCTAACATAATGAAAGTCAATTAGCGTGATGAAAACGGAGCTGATAACTGCAGGTTTTCATCACTGACTCGTGCTAAATGTCTGTTCTGTGTGGTTTGCAAGGAAGTAAGGATGCACGGAGAGGAAAGGATGGGGGTTTTTTAAAGCAGTTAAATTGCCTCTAATTAGCAACACAACTGTAGTCAAAACATAATGTGAGGATAATAAATTGATATTTGCATAATGGAAATGCTACCAAAATGTACTTCAAATAAGCTGAATTAGATTATAATTAGAGCTGTGTTTTGGGAAAGAAAATCCTTCTAATTGCCTGCGTACAGGCAGTGCCAAGGAGGAGAGGGCTGGCAGCTGCCGGGGGGGTCCAACCGGCGCCAGGTGGGACAAGCGCCCCACGACCGGGGACCGTTCCCTGGGGTGGGGGACAGGGTGCCTGCCCCCACCGGGAGCCAGCGCAGCCCCGGCGAGGCAGGTCAATGAATGTGAATGTGCGTACCCTCGGCCATCGACTGCAAAACCATCATCCGTGGGACTGGGCTGAAAGAAAATCCAGGTAGGGACAGCATTTAGGGTGGGAGGCAGTGGTGTCTCAGGGGAGGTGGTGCGAGGGTAAAAATGCAAGCCCTAATTCTGCAAGTTGCATGAAATCGGTGAACGTCTTTTCTTGGTGAAGTCTTGGCACCACGTTGAGTTGTAATAGCCTCCTCCCGCTGCTGTTTGATTACCGGCTTTATTAAATCAACAGGGCTTTTTGTTGTTGTTGTTGTTGTTGAAACGTACGCAAGGTTGCTTGTGATTTATTGTCCAGCCCTTACTACTCCTTATTAAAACAGAGGCCACCTGGAAAGCATTGGATGCTAAGTCACTCGCCCGTTATACAAAACCGTGTGTACCAGTAAGGGAACTACAGCTGAGCTAAAGGAAAAACGTCATATTCCAAACCAGCATTTTTGAGAAAGCAAACAAAAGAACTGACAAATGAGTAACGTGCTGGTATTACACCTTGCCGGCGAAGTGAAGGCAGGGTGACCCTCGAGGATGACTCGTTGCCCGGTAGCCGCAGAGTCTCACGGTCGGTGTTAGCGCCCATCGTGGTGCTGGCCAAGGACACGATTCAGGTGGGAAAATCAATCAGTGCACAAAAACCTGCTCGCTGGCTTTGACTGGGGGACAGAAAAAGGTGATTTCTGAAGTCCTGGGAAATGCAATGACCCTGCCCATTGGGCCCTCGGCGTATTCACTATTCAAATAGCAGGCCTGGAGCTTGCCGGGGTAGTGCCGTACGCCGAACCTGGGCAGCTAACAGCAGCATCCCGGAGGTGATGGCGATAGGAATGGGGTGTGAATTCGGCCATCACCTGTTGGCAGAGGTGTACAGCAGGGCACGGCTGTCCCCAACCGTGCTGGAAAATCCCTCTGGCGTTGGCTGCCGTGGGTAGGGAGGATGGAGACAACAAGGAGGATGACTTTGGGGGTAGAGGAAAGGCAGCAGATACCACGGGTCTGGGTTTCAGTGGAGCTTTTGACACAGCCCATCACACCGTCTGCCTGGTACATGCTGTTTTGCGGGGACAAATACAAGGTTTTCCTGCTCACAGACACAAAAAGGAAGGTACGACAGGCCTGAAAGGGATGCCTGGTGCACTTAACTGGTGTGTCTCTTTACATCCGAGACATATAGCATAGGTCTAGTTTCCAAATCAGGAGCTACAGCTCATGCGTGTTTACCGTACGAGAAAAAAAAGCCAGGATGAGACCTGACGCAGCACTCGCCTGATGTCAAGGGAAATATTCCCCTGCCTTCGAAGGGTCCTGGCTCAGGGCCCCAGCCTGCAGCCGCTGCCGAGGCCATGGAAATAAAAACTCCTTGTGGAGTTGGCAAACGCCGTCTTGCTTTTCTGCTTGAGGGGGAGGGAAGAGAGAAACTCGGCTGGTGCTCTGCTCTGCCGCAGGTTTTGTGGTACCAGATTTAATAAAGGGGTGCGTGGGC
>NW_009617911.1:49777-58165 GCF_000690535.1 Cariama cristata
AGCGGGCGGCTGCACTGCAAACAGAGAGCGTTGGTCTGCAGCAAGGGTTGCCGGGGACCAGCTGGGGGAGGCAGAAGGATGGCCGGGACCCGGGTCTCCTCCGCTCTGTCCTCTCCTCTTGGGAGCAAGATGCAAAGCTGGCCCCAAGGAGCCCAGCCTGGGGACAACCAGGGGGAGCAGAGGCAAAGCCCGTCCATCCCTTGCTTAACATGTGGCCACCGGCCCCTGCTGCGCTGGGTGCCAGCATGTTGTGCCCGCGGGATGCTCCTCGGGTGTTGCTGGCATCACCCTAGAAGGATACGGAGGCTAGCACCCAAGAGGGGATGGGGAAATGGGAGCCTGGGCAAAATCCTTCACACCTTTGCCTGCAAGGCACGGTGCAAAAGCAATTCTCAGAAACCAAAGCCACGGCTCCATCCAATTTGGTCCCTCGGCGGCAGCCCTCGGGTCTCGGGCTCGCCAGCGTGGCTGCAGGCACCCGAGGGGGAAGGCAGGACCTTGTGTAATGCAACAAGTGAGCTGGATAATCACGGTAGGAAAAAAAAGGAAAGATTGCACATCAACAAAGGCAGCCCTGGGAAACAATTTTATTGCTAGCAAAACGCTGCGGATCTTTGTTTAGAGAGTGCACTTCCCGTGAAATGCAATTGCTCCCACTGCGGTTTTAAACCGAGACCACCCTGAAAATGAAGGCAGTTTCCATTAAATTGAACTACTTTTCACCGAAACTGGCATGGCAATGGTAACGCTGATAAGGAACAATAGCTATTAAGTGAGGGCGTTATTTATATTTTCTGTTAAATCACTGTTATTTCTATTACAAGTGACATCATGCGTGTATGTCATGCTGATTTACAGTGATAAAGCCTCAGTCACGATCATTTATTGCAACGCATAAGCAGAGCATGAAATACACACAGCACAAATGCGCAAGCGACACCGCCTCAAGATCAATATGTGGATCTAACCCCGTATTAGCAGATCAGTTGGTGCAACACTAGCGGTGATTTTTCAATAACATTCGTACGCCCATCGCCGGTGTAACCCTCCTCCAGCCCACCTTTCCAGGGCTGGTCAGAAGTGGTGAGCCAGGAAGCAAACGGAGAAGGAGCAGCAACACATCACTGGCATAGATCGGACCGTGGAGATCCAGGGCAAAGCAAATGTCGTGTCTGATGAATGATTGAAATGCCTCGACGCTCGGCAAGGAGAAAGCGAGGTTGCGAAGTGCAGAAGGCGGCAAGGTTGGACGAGCATCGGTGTTGCAGCGGTCGTTCAGGGAAGGTTTCTGCTCTTGAGGATGTTTTCCAAAAGTTGCTGAGCTTCTCGGAGCCCGTGGGCTGCTGCCACACTGAGGAGTTTCTCCACTTCCCTGAAGGACATGAAACCTTCATCAAGAAAATCTAGGAGGAGGTTTGATTCATTCCTAGCTAAATTTTATTTACCCAGGCTTTTATAAGAGGACTACAGCTACTGGATCTGAAGGCATCTGTAAAGTTAACTCTCTGCTATTCAGAAAAACGATCTGATTTTCTTTCTGCTTTTCCTTGTGGTCTGAGCACATATGTTTTGGGTTTGGTGATTTTCTCATCTTTGGTGATTTGAAGTAGAGATGGATTTGGAGCTCTTGAAATACGTACTCCTTGTACCACTCAATACGTGAGTCTGCCTGATGACGCGACACGCAGCCGAGATTGAAATAAAACGTGCTGGCTTCAACTCATGGGGTTTACCCAAACATTGCTTTTTTTAGTTTCAGGTAGCTTAAGACTGCTCTCTCCGACCTCAATTTTAATTTTCAGACTCGGAGTAAATGTAAAACACAAAACAATACCAAAAAAAAGAAAAAAAAGGACTGGGTTTCACTGTGATGGGAACTCATCGGTTGTTTGAGCTTCCCTTAGCCCCAGGTCGAGTCACCACAGCGACCGTACAAAGCACAAGGCAAGATTTTGTTGGCTGTGGGCCTTGCTGGGGATGCTGGGGTACAGCGTATGCAGGCACATCGGGGAGAGAAACACTTCCCGAATGGTTTCAACCCAAGTCAACAGGAACCCTCTCCTTGATCCCGCTGGACGGGAAAGAGAGCGAAAAGGGAGCTCCCTTAAAGACAGGTTGCAGGCACATCAGGGAGAGAAACACCTCCCGAATGGTCTCAACCCAAGTCAACAGGAACCTTCTCCTTGATCCCGCTGGACGGGAAAGAAAGCGAAAAGGGAGCTCCCTTAAAGACAGGTCTTTGTAGCAGAAAATTCACACGTTGCTTCAATAGCTCTTTCTATACCAGTATGGGTCTTGTCCCTTGCCTTGACTGGGGAATCACTGATGGAAATACGTATGTAATCAGACCACAGGCATTTTAGGTAGTGTCGCCTAATTTTTAAAATCTCGTTGGGCTAACTGGGTTTGACAGTTTTCTCGCCGCAGGTGGGGCTGCATTACTGACAATACAAGGAGAGGGCATTAGAAAGTAGCTTCACGCGCGGAGTATCTACGGCAGCGGGTTCCCCCCTCCCCAGGAGGAGCTGGGGATGCAGCTGTGATGGAAAGGACGCGGAATAGCTCAGGTTACCCTTCTCCAAGTGCCACGGTCATGTTTCTGAGTGCCCCCACCGCCAGGTTGAAGGAGGAGTGGGGATGGCCCTGCCCCGCAGCCTGCCTACGAGGGGGAAAGAGAGATGCAAAGAAGGTGGTAAGAGAAAGTATAGGAGAAGAAAACCTGAGTCTGGATGTTTTAAAGCGAGGTGAGAGCAAAGAAGGAAAAAGTTATGTATAAATCAATGTCCTGAAATGTGACCCCTTTAAAATTTTCAGGCCCTGATTTGGGAAACATCCTTATTCAGAAAGGCGTCAAGGCTTCAGTATTTCTCTAAGTACAGATGTCCTTAAAGATGCCTTCTTGGTTCACAGCCCCTGCTGTCACAGGCACAGTTATTTCAGCCCTAAAAATCCTGCAGCTCGATGCTGTTCTACGCCTTGAGCATCAGATGCAGAGGAAACACCCAGTGTGCCCCCACCCCTCGCTTTTTGAGTAGCACAGTAACTTTCCCCATCCCTCATCCTTCACGTTTCTCAGCAGGAGCGGGAGGGTTTCGGGGAACGCAGCCCAGGCTCCCACCGTGGGTGTAACCACTGCGGGTACCGCAGCAAACGCGCACACCGGGGCACGGCTGCCTCGCTTACATGGCAGAAACCTCTTGGGAGCATGTGCTGAGAGCAGAAATTAATACGCTGCCGTAACTTGATTTTCTGTTGCCTCAGCAGCTCTTGGCCCTCTCCCCTCCTGTGCCTGTACATTTTTCCCGCTGCCCACCTGTGGCTCAAACCTCCCCAAAAGGCTGTACATCTGCACTCTCACTGTCGAGATACTTACTTGCATCCCACTGATTTTAAAAAAAATAGCAATAGCAGGTGGGGAAAGCGGAGCGATGCATTCGACCCACAGCAAGAAGTCGGGAGCTCCCGGTTTCCCCGCTGCCGCCCCGTGTACCTCCCTCCCGCCGGCACAGGACAGCTCAGCGTGGCTCTCGCCCCAAAGCTCTTTTTCCTCCTCCCACGCCACAGCATCCTTTCCCTTTCCCCAGGAGATGGCAATTTCCCATGGCAGGAGTTGGGTTTTTCTTTTTTTTTTTTTTTTGGCATCTCACCTGAACCAGTGCATGGCCATGTCTTCATTTTTTTCCACGCCAGCTCCTAGGTGTGAGATAAGGTAGCAAAGTCATAGTTAGGATATAAAATGCAGTGGCCAAAATCCAGCAGGGTAGTGGTGTACCACAGAGCACAGAGCCACATTTGTGCACCTGGCTTATACCTGTATGTACTCTGGCACCACGTTAGCCATGGCCTGGAGAAATGTTACCTTGCAAATACCTCTGTCCCAGGATGTGCTGGGCATTGGGGTACCCCAGGCGAGCGTACGCGTGAGCCACGTGGAAGTGGAAGTCCTGGTAGCACAGCGGGATGTAGAGCAGGAGGAGGCCAGTGGTGATTACAGCTGCCAACTGTAAAAGAGAGGAGCAGTCATGATGCAAGGAGAAAAAGAAGCTTAAGACCTGCTACAGCCAATATTTCATCTGAGCTCTGAAGACTCCCAAAGCCGTTCGTCACAGAGGAACAGGACAAAAGGCTCACACAACCACAGAAAATCAAAGTCACCTTTGATCAAGAACCGGTTCCAGCACCCACTGAAGCTGGCAGAAAAAGCATCGCCGACTTCAGCGAGCGGCAGATCAGCTCCCGAGTTAATATCCCCTTTAAGCTCTGCTATGGCAAAGGAAACTACAATCATCTCATTTTCTAGTCGTCCTCTTGAAGAAAAGGAGGAAAAAAAAAAAAATCATGAGGCAGCATCAGGCTTTTACAAGCAATTCATCTAGGAGGTTTGCCAGAAGCAGCCTCATTCCCTGGGCAGCCGGGTCCTCAGCCCACCGCTGCCCACCACCAACCACAGCATTGCCAGGTGGACGTGAACACTCCCTTCGTGACCGTCCCCGGTTCATAAACCGTTTAATCCCCTGTTACAGTGAGGACACGTCGCCAATGGCCACACCAGACAGGAGAATAACCTTGGGTCTGAAACTCTTCTTGCATCCAAGGTACAAATCAGCAAAAAGCCTGATGTACTGCACCAGCAGGGAAAAAAAGATGAGAGACCAGAGTTGGGCTGTTTGTTTTTTGATGCCAAACTGGATTTTCTTTGTTCAGTGAGCTAGCTATCGGCTTCCAGTGAGAGGAGATGGCAACTCCAGCAACCACATCTTGGCAGGGTCAGAGATCCCTGGCTGGGGAAAGAAGAGCGGGGTTAGGAAAAGGCTGTAGGAGCCCCACGCAGAGCCTCCTGCCCACACAATTTACCAGGAACCCTTTGCCTCTCCGCGGGGGAAAGCAACGGCACCAGCGCTGCAGAAGGCAAAACCCTTCCCGACTACGTGGCGAGACAGAGGTCAGGTACAGTCCTGGGTGGAAGACATGGGTCTTTGAAAACACCACCGGAGGGAAAATTTACCAAGAGCCCTTTGCCTCTCCGTGGGGGAAAGCAGGGTGTCTCACCAACGGCACCAGCGCTGCAGAAGGTAAAACCCTTCCCGACTACACGGCGAGACAGAGGTCAGGTACAGTCCTGGGTGGAAGACATGGGTCTTTGAAAACACCACCGGAGGGAAGTGCTGATCAGGTTTCTCAGTGTGACCTTGTACGGAGAGAAACCACGCCGACGGTGCGTGATCCAGAGGAGATGGCCAATACCTCCTCCTTCAGCTCTGCAGCTTTGGTGCAAGCAATGCTGGACGCTGGGGTCTGATCATAGAATCATAGAATCATTATGGTTGGAAGAGACCTCAAAGATCATCAGGTCCAACCGTAGATGTTCATGGGGACGTGCCAAAGTGCCTGCAGGCTCCCGGCACGCCACCGTCCCTCTCTTGTGGACGCAGGAGAAGAGCAGCTATGACCAGCCCCATTTCAATGGCCAAGTCAGAAACAAGTCCTGAGACCCATCTGAGTGACCACGGCTGTCGCAGAGCAAGCACACTTTTTTATCTGGGCAGAATTTATTGCTACGGGTACTTGTGAATAGTGGCTACGGGGTGTGTGTGGCTTTGTCACCACGTCGTGCTCAGAATGAGCCAAGGGGACAAGAAACAACTGGAAAGGATGATGAGACGCAAGAGCTTTAACAGTTGGGCGCTCATCTGGCCAGGTTTGACTGATACAGATGAGTGCAAAAACCAACTCCCCCTCATTTTTGGGGGGCGATTGTGGCACACGAGGTATATGCAGACCATTGCAAAGCAAATGGGGCATTTAAGTCCTGATCCACTTCTCAGCAGTCCGTAGAGCTTGAGGGCAGAGGTGGTGTGGGGCTGGCATTTCCTTGCTGTTTTCTGGGGGCTCCTGCACTCCCACACACCACGATCAGCTGTGGCATCGCTGGAGGGAGCAGGTTGCCAAGAGCTCGTTATCTCCTAATTGGGATCGAGGTCCTCGTTCAGGCCCATCTCTAACTGGGATTAGCGAATGCTGAGGAGTAAATGAGCCTAGTTAGCTAATTAGGCTAAGTAGATAAAATAGGTAAACAATAATGACATGTAAATGCCCTAACATTTGATTTTCTGGTTGATGAGCTTAGGGATGTAGGAAGTTTTGCTGTTCTGTTTGTGACCCCCCTTCCCATTCAGCCTGTGTGATGCCGTTGCTCAGACAGGGGTGATTCCCAGCTGTTTTGACAAAAACAGCTCTCCTGTAACGCAACGGGGACCTGCGGGGCCTGAAAGCACCGATGGGTATGTAAATCTCTGTAAGCCAACGGCATATCCAAGAGGAAATGCAAATCATAGATTGATTTGGTTACTGCCGAATGCTTTTGTTCTCATTTAAGAGAAGGAAATGATACTTCTGAAAAAAAATACGATGGCTAGGTATATGGTAAGAAGTGCTCCTTGCTGGAGACACGGCTGATGTTAAGGGCCCAGCTCAGGCAAAGCTGAGTGCACGTCTCTGGTGAAGGGAAGGGCAGCGTTTCTGAAGCAAAGGCTGCGGAGTTCAAAGGCTGGTTTCACACGCCGACCGTGCGATGCCTAATGGTGTTGCTGGGCTATTTTGTCACTGTCACAGTGGCTGGGGCTGGAATATGTCGGGGAATGTTTCGGGTGGTTGCAGGAGATGGGATGCACACTGCTGCAAGTGGCAGTGCTTTTATGGGTGCAGATTTGGGGGCTGCGAGATGCTCAGGGCTGTGGCATCTCCTTTATGCTCCATGCGAGGCTGCCTGAAGTCTCGGGAAAAGAGTGGGAAATGTGGTGTTTGGGAGGAGCTGTTTCTATTGCAGGTCTGGTACATCCACTACACATAGCAGCAAACAAACGACCAACTATTTCTAAATGACAGGGGAAAGGACATGGTGGGAGAGCTGCTGCAGGTCACAGGGGAAACCTCTACCTGGCACCATCGCCATGGGAGTGCATCCCAGCGTGAACGCTGCGTGTGGGACAACAGCTGTGTGACGATCAGCCATCCGCTGCTGCGGTGATGCTGTGCCTGGCTCCTGCAAGGTGGGGGGTCCCGAGAACCCCTGGATGTCCGCTTTTTGTCCCAAGCAAGCTTTTGCAGAAAGGCTTGCAGCTTTTTGCAGTTGTGTAGGCACTGGCAGATGTGGCAAGTGAGACATTTCACAGGTAGTTCCTTTAAAGATGGCCCACTGAGCGTCCCTAATCTGATTTTGGGGTTTTGTGGGGGTTTTTTTCTACTTTCTTTTCCTAAGCCTTCCTAAAGGGTGAGGAAGACCGAGACCTATGCACAGCAAAAGGCAGATGTACAAAGTGCTGGAGTGCACTGGTCCCCGCTCTGGGAAGTGGCACCACTAACAGTCCCCGCTTGGCTGCCCACCACCATCTGAACAGCCGCCTAAAAGCAGACAGCTAGTGCCACAGCAAGCAGAGATGTTAGCACACGTTTTCATTGTTAGTTAGCAAAAATACTCCTTTGCCCTCCGCTGTGGCTACATCCGCGTTCAGGTAAATGTTGTGCTGTTTTAAATGTCTCCAAGACCAAGAGAGAGAGGAAACGTAATGAGGTTTTTCAAGAAGCAGCTGCTGATGGAGGGGGGCCACCCTGAAGTGCCATCTCCCCGCAGGAGGGATGGAGGAGGGAGGCACGAGTCCCCTGGGCTTCCCCCAGGCTGCTTGTCCACAGCCCCCTGCCCTCACGGCTGGCACTGGGGACTGAAGACATGGTGTACAGGTGGTTCCCAAAACCGAGAGCTCCTCGGACACCCCAGCCGGGGAACAAGCGTTAGTCTACCTCAAACGCAGGAGCGC
The DNA here is from genome assembly GCF_000690535.1 of Cariama cristata. Classification (NCBI taxonomy): domain Eukaryota; kingdom Metazoa; phylum Chordata; class Aves; order Cariamiformes; family Cariamidae; genus Cariama; species Cariama cristata. The sequence continues at coordinate 57,592 of NW_009617911.1, forward strand.
GGGGAGCTCGTTGCATTGCCCCACGCAGGGGTGGGAAGCAGACTGCTGGCCTGAAAACTCTTTTACAGTCTTGAGGGGAGCTCTCGGTTGCTCATCCCACCCTTTTCTTCAGCAGTGACTCATTTGGAAACTGCTTTGCATGTTTCAGACCCTGCATCGTTGGGGCTACTCTAAAGCAAGAGGAAGCCCAGTGCTATCGGTGGGGGTACAGCGGTGAACCGGGCAGCGAGGGAGCCAAACCAGGCTGTGCACTGGTATTTAAGCAACCCGGTTCCTGTGGCAGCATTGCCGTCTCGCTTGCACCGTCACCCATATGCCAAAGCCAGGTGATCAGGATCAAAAAGGTGATCAAGAGGAATGCCTAAAAATCCACCCTTGTAACTCCACATCACTGTGCGCTAGCAAGAGCCCCTGCTCCCCAAACTCTGCATTGCAACAACTACGGGTGAGTCCTGCATTGCGTTCTCTGTGCCGGTGAGCAGAAAGCCGCAGGGACCCTGCAGAGGCTTCAGTGACATTGCAATCGGGTCTGGGCAAGCCCATGGCACTGAGAAAGGCATCGCAAGACTCATGT
>NW_009617911.1:58197-65325 GCF_000690535.1 Cariama cristata
CACCCTGTCACCAGTATCGTGCAGGGGCTGTCATCGCTTCCCGGCGTGCCCAGTTGGCTGTGGGGTCCAGGGCATCATACAACACCTCGGTGCCAGTGCTCCCACCCTGATCCCATCCCCACGCTTACCTCCCACCTGCTCCATGCCAAGCTGGGGGAGTGGGGGTTCCCAGCCCCTGGAGAAGGATTTGCCCGGCAGGTATCCGCACTGCCCCTTCCCTCCCGTCGCTGCCACGCTGCAGGCTTCATGTCCCCCATCTCGCCCTCCCGCAGGAGGTCTGAGCTCCTCATTTTAACTTGGTTTGCTCCCCGCCTCGCCAGGCGTCACCGCCGCCCTGCCATAAGTCTTCCCCATCACCGTCCCTTAGTTTTGCTCCTGATTTATGGTAGCAGTAACCCAACTGCTTCACTAAGATAAGAGGGATGGATGCACATCCCCTCGCAGAGTCATAGAAAAGGAGAAGATGCTCCTGCTGACTTTCAAACCACTGATGTTTAACTCCCTCTGTGCTGAATATTTCTCTTCCTTCAGGCTGCTCCCAGGTGTTGCAAGCCCCCACCAGTAAATCGTTGTGTTTGACAAACTTGATGACACTTTTTTCTTTCTGCTTTTTGCATGAGAAGGAAAGTGCTTCACAAGCAATGATAACACTACCCACCGCTGCAAATCTTCGGTATCTGGTTATTTCAATGGCCTGGCCTCCACGGGCATGTGGGGTCTGATGTGTTGGATTTTGGACAAATGCAAGAACATGCAGGCCCAGCTCCAGGTGAGAAAAATTAGAAAAGGTGCAATGCTGTATAATCAGGAAATTATCAGAACATAGAAAACTCCCACAAAATTCAACAGGATGGGATTTATTTTTTTTTTTAAGCTAGAAAAGAGCTTACTTGTTAAAGGCAGTCATTTTACAGCTGTATAATTATGCTTCTATTCATCTGCAGTAACTCCACCTAGTGACTTTCAGACCCTAAATTCCGTTTTGCTTTCACATCTAAGAAAACATCTTTTTTTTTAACACAAGATCCCTCATGCATGTTACCTTCCCACTCTGCAGTCCTAGCAGAGGGCCATCAGACAAGGTCCATCTCGTGCGAAGCGCTGACAGTAAAGAACAAAATGTTTTTCTTACCAATTTTACAGCAAGATAAGTGACGTGCTTTGGTTTTAAAGGCAACCCCACCCCCAAAGAACAAGGATACCTCTTTGGTGGTGATGACTCAGCCTAAAAACCTTACTGAAGAGGAAACGCTTCATACTTTCATATTTTATTTCTTATGTTCTGCTGCCACCATTGGGCCAATTTCATTTGCTCAGTCACAGCCCCATTACGGTGCAAGAGATCCATCTTTATGCCCCTGGTCAAAGTGTGAACCATTTTCACAGTATATCAAATTTAATTGGACGTTAATAGTCATACTGCAAGATCAATCGCTTCCGAGTGCAAACCTCGGCATTAAGGAAACTAAAATAACTCAGAAATTTCTAAAATGAGTCCAGAGCAGAAAGAGCTTCAGCGCAGAGCGAGGAAGAGATGGAAGAAGGTGAAGAGTCTAATAGCTACTTACCCTTTTTTTTTTTTTAGCTACAATTATTAGAACTTAAAGATCAAGGGAAAAAAAAAAAAAAAAACACGACCTCTCAGGGAGTCATTCTTCTTGGGAATGAGCCACCCTATAGCTGCAATCCCAAATTTTGGCAGAAGTGGAGTTATTATCATTGTTTGTAAAGGCGTATTGGTAATAGTTATATTTGTACTGACACCTCACCCAGCTCCGTGAAATCGATACTTTTCTCAGCATAAAACAGACCCTGGGGCTTGCAGTTCTTTGTTGCAGATGACTAAAAATGAGAACATGTTATTATTAATCATGCATTATTCAGTGAGGGCTATGCCATTTGTGTTACAAGCCAGGTGCGGTACAGGGTCTCATTCCCGTTGTGAGCCTGAGCTACTTCTCTACAAAAATCCACTTACACCACGAGGAAGAAGTAAACCAGGTTGTCACGCTAGAAACAAACGATGGCTGTAGTTGCTGCCTCCTATCAACAAAAAAGAATTGGATCCCTTCTACCTACAACGGCTTTGGCAAGGAAAGGGCAAGCCCCCCAGTGAATTTTCTCTCTGCTCTTCCAAGGGGCAGATGGCATTTCTTTTTCCCTGTCATCTTCACAGAAGAAGTTGTGAAGAACCATTTCCAGCTCCTCTAAAGGAAAGTTTTGATTGAAAACCTGGAACCAACCACGTTCAGGAAAACACAATTTTCTTCCCGGTTCTTCTTCACGTAAAGGTTTTCTCTAATCACATGGCTTCTCTTGCCCTCCTTGCTGCATTGGCATGGTCAGGGCTAGAAGCGCTCAGATACTCCGCTCCAGTTGGAAGGTGGATGTCAAGTGCTGGAAGAAGAATGGGTGGCTGTGAGTGTAAACAGTTTAATAGGACAAAGTTGCTGTTTGGGTGAGCTGGTGACTACACTGAAGTCCCACGGAGAAAAGAAAGGATTTTCTCTTCAAAGGATTGCAGTGAAAGCCAGATGTGAAACACTCTGTTCATCCTTTCTCGTTTGGTTTTTAATGTTTGCTACTCCTTGTTTCAAATTTAAAACTTTTAGCAATCAGACTGATTGAAGAAACACAATTATTGAAAGAATTCTATAATATATATTACTGAAAGAACGAACTAAAATAAGACATGCTCATAGCACGCTGCCAGCTCAAATCAACCACCGTGACTTCACCACCTCGGACGCAGACTGTTTACAATCTAGGCTAAGCCTAGGAGTGATGGTGGATTAAACAAACAGCAGCTATTAGCCCAAAAAGGTTTTTCCACATTGCTTTCTTAGGAAAGGACATTAGTACAACAAAATTGCTACAACTGGTAGAAGCCTATTTAACTACAGTGTTCTCTGGGCATAAGTATCACAAGGCAAATTAGATTCACCCTGAGAGCTGCTGAACTTGAATGCAGTTGGAGCAGGTACTTGCCTATGGCCCAACACAAAATATCGCATAAATATTACTTCAGTTACTACAGTGAATGGAGCTCAAATATGGGTTATGGGGTAGACCGAGGCACAGAGCAACAACAAAAGAGTGGGAGAGGATAAGTTTCTGCATAAGGCGATGGGAAGGATGAGGGTAAGGAGCTCTGGCTGGCACTGTCTCTGACGGGCTCTCATTTTGTTTTGCCTAACTAGCTACAGCTTCCTTTCACAGCTGGCTAAACAAGAACAAGATAAAAATCTATTTGGACTAGTCATTATGACACTATTAATAGCTGATACAAGGGTGTACAGTGAACACCAGCGTAGATATAAGGGCAGTTCAAGTCTCTCTGAAATCAGTATGCAAGTGTTATCTGCAGATCTATTACAGAGACGGTCAAAACCGTTTCCAGATACCAGATTAATAAACGCATCTGTTAAACCGAGCAGTTGCATCCGTTCGTCACTACGCACAACACAACAGTGTTAAGTGGAGAGGGTGTGATTTTTTCCTGAACCCAAATACAGCGGCCGGCAGAGAGACCCAACCGAGCAGAACCCTGTTATTTGGGAGAGCTCCTGCAAAAGGGCAGGAGGGAAGCCCTCTGCAAGGGGGGAGGATCCCATGGGCAAATGCGAGCCATACTGTAACTGATCTCACCACAAAAATAGAGCCTAAATGAATGTAAGCATTGGTTACAGACTTAAAAAAAAAAAAAAAAAAGGAGACAAACTAAATTACTCACCTAAGGGGTAGTTAGGTCAAAATTAGGCATACTAAAACCTCTGACTAAAAACTGTATGCTAAAAACTAAGCTGTCACTGCTTAGCTGTCACCTACAAAAAGAATTCCTGAAATGCCTTCTCCTGTGTGGCTTTGGGGTTCCCCAGATATTCAAATTTGTATCCCGGGAATACCACAGCAGGGCTGAGCACCCAGGCACGTATCTCCCACATAAACTCGTTCAGGATCCACAACCTGCAAAGTTCCCTGATGAATGCGATACAAAGAGCTTTCTGGGAGCGTGTCATCCGTTAGTCGACTAAAGAAGATGATCTCCACCACTTCTGCAGGAACTAAAACCCTGCAAGAAACAAATTCAAGAGAGAGTCCAGATAATACCATGCTCGTAGTGAGGGGTGAGAAGCGGTCCCTGCTTTAGAGAATGTGTCCGTATTTTGAGGGCAAGTGAAAATGAGTGTTAGTCTCCAAGGAAATCGTATTAAGTAGTAGATAGAGTAGAAAGGAAAGCAGCACTATACCCGATTCTCCTAAGATGTGTTGAAAAATGTGCTGTGAGAACACAGCCAGGCGATTGAACGTCCCTCAGCTAAAACTGTCTCGGTCAGAGCTGGCAGGCGTACCATCGGCAAAGCCATCCGGCTTCACCGGGTAGGTGTGAAGTGCCTGCGGTCCAGGACACCGTATCAGCAGTCTGTTTGTCGGATTGCGTGTAACGTACCACAGCGAAAGGAGGTCAGGCAGAGGATACCTAATGCAGACAACAGCTTAGTACAAATACAACATCTTGTAATGAAAAGCATCAGAAAAACTTAGTACTCATAAAGCAGTGGCACAAGGGCTGGGTAAACGATACAAAGCCCTTCACCGCTGTGGCCTTCAGGGATAATAAAGATACCCCAGCACACCTCGCCACTGAGCCCATGGGCATGAACACCATTACATAAGCCCAATTATCAGCAATTCCCTTTCTAGACCCCCTGAGTGACTGCATCTTTCCTCACCAGCTTCCCCATCACCTTTCCTTTTACAGGGATTCTTCACCTTCTTAACGGGACTTATTAATGTTGGTTGGACCAATAAAAGCCAATTACTCTGCTCTGCCTCCTATCCTCCTTCTCCCCCGTGAGGTGGTCCCATTATAAAAACTGGGTAAGGCACTTGGGGGTAGGCTTGGGGTACTGGTTTTGATAAGAAGATGGAGAAGGTAAGGGCTCTCTCTGTGTATGTGGGATTGAGGTATTTGTGCTCACAACCGGGTCTGAAGTTGCTTTGGGGTTGTTCCTGGTGTACGTGAGTTACTTTTAATTTTTCTCTTTAAATATCGCGGGGCGGGGGGGTAGTTCAGGTTGAGCTCGTTAGAGAGGCTTTTTAGCTAGCGTAGGGTGATCTGACTGTAGTTTCATGTTCTCTTCCTGCCGTGTCCCTAACCTGATCTGTTTGGTAAATAGACATCTTTACCTTAGCTTAACCTTTGGTGTTAGGCTGCCTTGCCTGCCTAATCCCAGCAGTAAGGCGTCCCGAGCGGCTGAAGGCGTGCAGCCAAAGCGAGCCGTGGGGCAAGCTCACGTGGGAAGCGGGGAACGTCTGCGGCAGTGATTGTCTCCATCTGGTAGGAGGCCTTTTTGATCCGCTTCCCAGCACTTTTGTAGACAGAAACCAGGGAGAAAAATAAATTTTTCTCCTCCTACATCTTGAACGCTATTCCCAGAGGGTCTTACGGCCTGCAACTTGGCTTCTCTTCCCTGTAAGGAAAAGGGCAAATGGATCCTTGCTGTAGGCACTTTGGATAGAAATAATTTTTAAAAGAGCAAGCTGAATGAAATCTTAACTTCTGCAGGCTTCTGTAAAATCTTCAGGTTGTTTTTAAATTTACCAAAAAACAAAAAAAACAAACAAACAAAAATCAAACCCTCTTATCTTCTTGCTTGCTGAAGGAGAGCATAAACAACTAATGCTTCAAATAGACCAGTTACATAAAACCAAACGGCCGGATTCCTGCGTGTAGGAGCGTCTGCTCTCAACTCGGTCCTGCCTCTCTCTGCGCGTGTCTGGAAGTAGGTCTCCCTCCCCTGACACCGTAGCAGCTAGCAGAAAACGCCTGAACTGAAACTCGGGTGTTGAAGGCATTGACCGTGTGGCCTTAGGCTGTCTGGAAGCTCAAGCAAAGGGTCCTTTGTAACCAGGGCACCAAGTAGTTGGGGTCAGCTGTGGGAGCAGAAGAGCCACGGTATTTTAAATCTTTACTATTTCAGTGAACAGCTGGAATGACCTTGAAGCGGAGCTCTAGGGATCAGCACGTATCCTTATATCTTAGAGCTCTGAGTATTTTGCTTGTTGTAGACCTGAAGAAAGTGGAAAAGTTACGGTGAGGAGAGTATCCTCACCACAACTGTATGCCCTCCGCTCTATCTCCCATTAAACATCTGTCTGTAAGAGTACTCATCACGCTTGGGACCCTTCGATATCAAGGTCAAGTAAATACATACACTAACGCCCACTAAAGTTGTGGGTTTGTGATTAGATTGGTAAAGCACATGACAGATCGAGCTAGTCTTCCCTCTAAAGAGCTATTCGGGCACTGAAGGGCCAGAGTTTCTCCCTGAGCTCATTGCATATTCACAGACGAATGGGTATCTCTGGGACAACAGAGATTTATGGTGTTCCAGAAAAGCACAAGGAACGGTTACTTTTTTGGAGTTGAAGGAGGTGGATTAACTGAGAACACCCCCAGCTGAGCTCTGAGTTTAAACAGCTAGGCTGCTTTTTTCTGAAGTAGAAATAATGATGCTGTACTGAAAATGGCTCCTGAGAAAAAATAAAATGGGGCTACGTCTTCATTTCAGGGAAATACAGGCAGGGATTTGAAGCGCCCAAGCTGAGGACATCTGCGCTGAATTAAATGTTGCACTTGGAACCAAACTCACGATGAACAGTTTTTAACCATAGTTTGTGAAAAATCCAGGGAGACGAATGGGTCTGAGGCAGAGCTACCCTTGATAATCATGTGTCTCTTTCCTAAGATGGAGGTGAAAATAAAAACCAGTGCACGTGTGTGGAGTTGTTGGCCATACTGGCACCTGCCCACCCCCAGCATCACGAAGAGTGGCTGCGACTTCATCCTCATTCAAACGGCACTGGGCAGCCTCGTGTCTTTGCTAACGCAGCGTAATAGCTCCTCATTCCAGGACCGGGACATAATCTCCTTTAGGCTGCTTCTGAAGTACTTTGTACATTAAGTCAATTAATTTTATTGGGGAAGGCTTCAACTGACAGCACGGCGCATCTAAGGCAACTTGAGTAAAGGGCAAGGCAGAGCTAGGCTTGGTACAGGAATGGGACTTGGCAATAAATAACCCTTAATAAATGAACTGCGGCGCTCGGTGACTTCGGGCACCC
>NW_009617912.1:0-10291 GCF_000690535.1 Cariama cristata
GTAACTTCATGTAACGTGATGAACAAGGGGCAAATCCCACAACCCTGCATTTATCCTACTCTTCTGGTGGAATACACAACCAAAAAGCAGGTTCTGTAGAGGGACAAAAGAAAAAGCCAGTTACTCATGTTCAAAAAGGGTTTCACTAACTGAAGGACAGATACCTTGGGTCCCAGGAAGAGAAAGAGAGAGACTCTTGAAAGGGGAAAGGCAAAAAATCCAGATAGATACTGTGTGGCTAGAAAAAAACATTGCATAGTCCTGAACCCAAAGCTAGTTGGCATAGAATGCCAACAGCAAGCTTAACATGTGAGGTCCAACTGGCTTTAAAGAAAAGCATGAGTGGTTGGAGTTAAGGATGGTAACGAGGAATCACTGTCTTCCTTGGCTGGGCATAAGAACTCAGCTGGCAATGAGCACATTTGAAGGCCAGAGTTGCCTTGCAAGACCTAAAAGAAAGTCAGCTTCCTAGAAATGTTACCCCTATGCCTACACCACTAAATACGAGTATCTGAAAAGCAGCAAGAGAAAACGTAAAATCTTCTGATCAACTGTCCACTTACTGTAACTCCTACTCTGCAGTAATATTTCCACTGTGGCACTCAATACAGAAGTTCAAAGCCTCAGTACCTGGCTATTTGCACACATTATACAAGAAGCACAGCCAAGAAAACTAAAGAATGAGTTTCAAGTTTGTACTTGGCAAAACAACTACATCCCATTTGGAGACTACAGAGCTGGTTAGGCATAGCAGCTGGATCAAATTATTACCCTTTTATCTTGGATATTAGAGTAAGATCTTGGCTTGTATCTTCCACAGAGGAAGAAAGCTGAGTCTTCCTTGTTTTGGTTACAAAACTACCAAATAATTCCCTCAGTGCTGGACAGAGAGCAGAGAGAACACTGCAACTGATGATACAGCTCTCCAAAACTGCACTTGGCTCAGACTGACTGCATTAGTCTCCCACAATAGTAATAATTTTAAACATATTGATGAACATAAACATTTAAACATCTTTATACCCCTTCTGCTTATCTGTGTTATGGCCTTTTATTGCAATTAAATGTTATGTATTTGCTTTTAGCAGATAAGGGAATAAAAAACAGGTAAGATATGATGCCTCTTGTCACTGATCCCTCTAAGATGATAAACATATTCATCAGTCTCCAAGGAAATGTCTTGGTTCATCTGTATGACAAAGGAAAAAAAAAACCAAACACAAACAAAACCACAACCAAGAGAGGCAGCTAATACTGCACCCAAGCTGAATATACATACTTTTCTTCCCTGCCTTCCTCCACTGGTACATTTTTTTTTTTTTCCTCTCCTTTGGAATGTATTTATAAGCCTCTTAATTACTTTCAAAAACAAGGAAAAAGGAATAAAGTAAAGAATCAAAATCCCAGGCATACCAGAAGGGGAAAAAAAAACAAAACAAAACAAAAGAGAAGCTACCATTTAAGTACAGCAAGGCATGTAAGATTTGTTTGTTTTCCAACCTAGGACATTCTGTTCTGAAGTTTGAGTTCCTCCTGTGGTGCTTCCTGCAAATCTATTTCAAGTGGCTTCAGTAATCAAGTATTTTACATGGGAAAAAGGAAGAAAGATGTAGGGTTTAAGGCATATGATGAGCAGGCAATCTGGTCCCAGCTGTGTGACAAAATTCACATGCAAACTCTGGCAGACAACCTGATCTAAACACGAGTTAATCTTCAGCTACCAGGAGGCCTTCAACAAAATGAGAAATAACAGCATGAAATTCTCCATTGGATTTTTTACCATTGGTCAGTGTGGGAGTAAAATACCACCAGCGTTAGGCACGAGTGGAGATCTTTTCTTTTTGTCCCACGCTGCACAGGTGTGAATGACTGCATACGGGCGATAGACTGAAGAATCGCATCAATGAGACATAATTATAATTTCTCATGTACCAGACCTACCAGCCAACCCAACCACCCACTACACACCTACTAAGTGGAAGTCAAAAGTGCTGTGTTTAAAAATAAAAAGAAACAGGAAAAAAAAGCAGGCTATTTGTTCTGAAGTAGTTTCGAAGGTAGGATTTGGATGGTAAAGTAAACACATCATACGCTTACCATTAACCTAGCAATTAAAAACAAAAATGCAAATCACTGAAGAATTAAAAAAGCAGCCCAAAAAAAAAATCAACATTACAATAAAAAAAATTTTAGATTTTTATTCTTGCACATCAGATGATGAGATGCATCTGCAAACAGTACAGTAAAACAGAATAAAAAGCACAGAATCTTTGTAGGTTGCATGACAGCTTCTTTTATTTGCACATGAAGCACGATGCCATTCAAGAGTGAGTCACTCTAATCATAAAAGTTCCTCACCAAGCAACATGACAAACTGTTCTCCCAGGGGGACTGATGTAAAGCACATTTTCCAAATTTCAGGATTATCAGAGACTAAAGAAAGCTGAATTTTCTGAGCAGGAATCAGCAGAAATAGGCCCACGGTATCTTACGAATTTAAAGACAGGGCAAAAAAAAGGCAATAATGATTCACCAAAGAAAGCCCGTTAGTCATAAATTCTCTCTGTGTTCTATCTTTTGCTGACAAAACCAGGTTTAAAGACAGAGATGGGGAAAGAAAGAATGTCATGTCCAAAACCTCACACACTTTGCTACCTGTGCCCTTCTGGCACGTGGCATTCTTTTAGAAACTGAAGTTTACAGCTAGATTTTGAAGCAGAAATTTGACCTTCAGCTTTAACAGTGACCACAGAAAGGGTTCTCATAAGGTCTTGCTCTTGTAGGAAAAATCAAGTTATCTTCACTCATTCATCCAGGACATGATTCCTGTGTATTGCAGCCCTGATCCAGACACGAGCCACAGCCCAGCATGGCAGTTTCTGTTCATTAATCCATGAAGTGGTACATTGATTTCCAGGTACTAGCACAAGTTGGTGCGCAGGCATACGTAAAGGTTCAAGCTTGGAAAAGTCTTTGTACAAGGACATCACACGTTTCTACACGCCTCTCTCAAAGAGGAGGTGCAAAGCCACTGGATTCAGAATCTATCCTTCAATTTAAGAAAGGGTAGAAAGGATTTCATGGGAAAACTGCAGTGTTAGGAAACTAGACCCAAATATGTGTTCTTCCTCTCTTTTCCATTCCTTCCTCTTTCAGCCAATGATCAATACTGCTAAATATAATCTCCTTTTACTCACACTTGGCAAGTGTCAAACACTTAGCATACTGTGATTTTTTTCTGAAAGCTCTGCTTCCCAAAGTTATGAGGTTGTGCAGCAATCCTTGGGATTTTCTTGACACACTTACCAAGACAATCAAGATTATAGGAAAAAAAAAAGATAACGTGACTACTGAACACCAGTAGAGAAAATTGAAGTTCCAAATATTTTAAAGACTTGTGATCTTTGAGACATTTTTGGTTTTCTGATGTTCATTTAGGCCTTTGGGGGAGCAGGGGGGAAATCACTAATTTGTTCTTCTTTCTCCTGTGCTCATTATCTGCCAAACCTTGAATGAAGCACTGGTAACCTTTCTCCAGCTGTGATACTATTAAAAAGACAATCTTCGTTCTTTTCTGTTTTAAGAACTTGGTCATCCTATTGGTAAAGTAATTTTCCTACCAATAAAACCTCTATTAAGCACTTTTAACGCCCTATAAAGACAATGCAATCTTGAAACTGAAAGCCAGCAAACAACAGGTGCTCATCCATTTTGAGTGCTGAGTTATTTCACATGAAAAAATTGCTTCACTTCTGGAGTTTTACCCAGCTATCAAAAACTAAACAACAACAAAAATTCCAAATGCCAAAACTAAATACATTAAAGAAACATAGGTCACATCTAAGTATCTCTTAAAAACATGAGAGAACCTTTGTACTGTGCCAAAGGGTACAAGCAAAATAAGCAGCTTTTTGCCTGAGCCAGGAAAGACCTCCACTCCTTGTTTAATTATTACCTCTTCTGTGCCTTTCCTCAACAAGCAGCGATGGCTTTCTAGCTACCTTTGAAACATTCACTTCTTCCTAGGGTGACACTACATTCCTTCCATGATAGGAAAACTACAATATTTTGAAAGCTACATGGAACTCAACATAGTAAGAGAGGACAAAGGCTTCCTGGTCTGCTCTATGTTCTGAAAATTAGCAGTTTATTAACAGAACTGTGCATGTGAGATACTAGGAAAGTATCTCAACTTTTGTCTTTTTTCCCCCCTCCGCCCCTTTGTCAGAAGACCCTAAAGTCAGAAGTTGTTCCTGGATGATTTTTTTAAGACACCCATAGAATTTCTCTGTCTAGAGTAGATCTCCCCTCAATCAACCTGCCACCACCATGACAGTAAATGTGTCTCTTTTGATCCAAAACCAGCAAGTCACTTGGAGCTCCTTTATGGGTGAAAGGTACACTAAAAGAAACATAAATTTCAGCTTTCTTTGGAAAAATTAAGTCCTCTAGCACTGTGAGTGTTAAGAAGTCTGAAAGTATTACGTGAGCGCATCACGTTCAGGCTTAGAACCCAAGTAAAAACACACTGAAATGTATTAACACCCCAATCCCTTTCCTCCCTCCAGAATGTAAGTTTAGGAACTTGCTAGCCATCTGAGTGGGCACATAAAGAGAGGAAACATTGCGTCTAGCTCAGTATTCTTCTGATGCGTGCTATGGTAATATGATTATGAGTGTTACAGGGCCATAATGCACAGAAAACAGTACTGAAGACTCCCCCGTTCACAGATCTGCCTGCGTAGATGGCTGTATTTGTGTTATTTCACTGTCTGAGTTAATTAGATTACCGCCTAACAAAGGAAACTCACACTCTGAACTAGCAGAACAGGACATTACCACATCATATCATGCCCTAATCCCAAGTCCAGACTTCTGAAGGACTTGAATCAGAACATACAGTTCTGCCCTATATGCTGAAAATGTGAGTGAAAATATAAGGCTGATCTCCTTTCCACTGTCCCACGATGAGGTGAGCCACATGCTGAGTAGAGCTGAGTGTCTGTGGAGTGGTATCTGAAGACGCATGTAAAATTTTACCTGTGTGGTTTGAAAACTGGACAGAGTTCACCGTATCAACTTCAAATCCCAACACCTGTAACAGAACACAGGAATATTTCTTTTACTAACACAGCTTTGTTAATACATTATCAATACCACAAAACACAAGAAAGGATTCTTATTTTCCAGTGCACATTTAAAAATCTTGAGCACTATTTTAAAGTGAAAGCTGGGTCAACATACATGAAATCTAAACAAAACAATGCAGGACTTTACTACAGCAGCAGACATGGAACAAAAATGATGCTGGCAATGGCACCAGAAAAACAGAGCTCTGGATCCTCTCCGAACTCAGCCTAGAGTTCATCTGGGGATAAGGACGGAGAGGCTGGTCCAGCAGCAATCACTGAAGCCCTGAAGAAAGCCTTGGCTAGGCTTTCCTGGCAAGAAAAGCAGTCTAAATTTCAAGGTACTAAACCAATGTAAAATATAGAGGGAGGATGTTGTTAGCATTGCAGAAAGCCAGTCTTTCTAAAAGGAGGACAGAAGAATTTTGTAAGGGATCAATGCTATGAGCCACACTTGGATGTCACAAGCAGTTTCTTTACAACTAAAGAGAACAGAAAAAAAATCACAGAGAATTAATTTGGGGTGGCAATCAAAGGGAGAGAGATCTTAAAAATGCAACGTAAAAAAGCCTAAAGCATGCTCCAAAAGCCACCTGCTACCTTGCATTACCAGCAATTCAAATATCGAAATATCCAAGAATTTGCTAGTGCGATCAACAAACACATTCCTGTTACCCAAAAAGAGATAAATATTATGAAAATAAGAGCATGGAATCAGGAGAAAACTAATGATGATTTTTAACCTGACAATACCTACTTAATACAGACCGGCATTGCTGTTCAAGCCATTTTTAGGTATTTTTATCTGCCACAAAAGAAATTCTAATGCAACAGTGACATAACAGTCTGACATTTAATATTTGTTTCCACATCCTACTTGCTCTGAGTAAGAAATCTCCTCAAAAGATGAGCTGCTATGTATGGCTCAGTGAGTCATACCGGAGATAATAGTAATGATGCACCACTGTTTACGATCCACTCTCAGGCAATTTGCTGGGGAGGGGGCAGTGAACACACGAAGCTTTTGCCAGTCACGTTTTTCACCGAGATGCACGCCTCTCCCTTTTTTAATCACGAAGGCAAGCCCTTCACACGTATTAAAAATCTCTGGGTGTACGGTGCCAGACATGAGGTTTTCCCTGTGCAGGTACTTTGTCTCGGGCGTGGAAGCCGTGAAGTGATAAGCCCCTTATTTCAAATCCGAGGCCCTCACAAGATGGAGGTATGGGCTGCAACAAGTAGTTCCTCCCGCCTGCAGGCACTGCGCCGCTCTCCTTTCACAGCTCAGAGTTCATGCAGGTCTTCACGGAGTAAGTCTCTTCTTTCAGTACATAATAAAGGTTTCTGTTCATTCCTAACCAGAAAGTAATGTAATCTTATATTAATGATAGACAGAATGGTGGGTTGTCTCAGCCTGATCAAGTTAAAATTAACCTCAGCTTCTACTCTCACGCCAGGTTGCTGTTTCAGCTTGGTGGGTTTTAATTTAAAGACCCAGGAATTAAACGAGTGAGAACATGGCAATATTGTTATGACCTTAACCTTGATATTTGTGCAGGCTCTTCAAAGAAATAAATGAGAATACTGCCTCTAACCAGACTGTCATTCCACATTCAATTCCCCTCCCTGCGATGAACAGACCTAAGTTCTTATTTCCTTCAAACATCTTGGCAACAATTGCAAATTAATCGGTTTCTGTGCAATATTTAGATCACGTCTCTCCAACTAGTTAACACCTGACACTACAGAACACACTTACTATGATTTACTAATTAATCAGGTTTACACTTAGTGCTTTAGGGAGGGAGAACACGCACAGCTGCTTGTAGGGAGGGCTGTTCTACAACACGGATCAGCACCGTACCAGGCGGTGGACACCAGAAAGAGCAGTCCTTCTTCATTGTCCCTACCAGCACTAGCTATCATTGACTTCTCAACAAGCTTTTCTGTAGGATTAGGGATTTTTGTTTTGTTTGGGCCAGTTAATCTGCTTCAACCAGCAGAAGGGAAAGTACAAGGGAGGTCACTTCTCTTGGAGACAGCTAGGTGCCACATGAGCTTAACTGGTAAAAAGTTAGCTTGGTAAAAGAGAGTTAAAGAAAGTGCTTTTGAATAGTTGAGGAAAAGTCACAGACAGCTCAAATTCCAAAAGGGAGCTTGATATTCTCATTTTTCTCATCAGTGCGAAACGGGCTAAAAAGCCTTTAAAGGTCTCCATAACAATTACTTACTGGGGTTCATCTACGCTGCAGTTTCTAATTTGCTGTAAAGTTTTGTTTTGAATAAACATACATGACTAATCTAACACACCTAATTACAAAATCCTCTAGTTCTGATTCAACCCTCAAAATAAGGCAGAGTTACTCCAAGGAATTTCCTTTTACAAAGATTCTCATCAAAACAGAGGGAATAATTAAAAGACATAAAATGTCATTTAAAAACAAAGTACAATTAACCTCCCTAATTAGCACTACCTTTGAAATGAGAGCAACAGATGTTAAGGCCTAGGCTTAGTATAAAGTATCAAAATAATCAAAAAGAATGTTGAAGTCATACTAAGCCAGTATGTGTTTGCTACCAATGCAAACTGCACTGAAAAGTCTCACGGAATTTAGTTGTCAGAAGACAACCTGAAAACAGAGTATACTGAAGTGCTAAAAGCAGCTTTTGACAGCAACCATCTCTTCTATGGCTACAGAGAAAACTGTGTCTTAATTTGGGTTTGTGTAGTTCATTTTAACAACCTGATAAGGAAACGTTATCTTCCTCCTTCAACCAATGATTAAAAAAACAGTGCTAGTAACTATCATCCTTGCATATCTAAAGGACCGTACATATCAGAAACAGTTTATTATCATAAACAGTTTATTATCAGGTGCAAGGAACACGTATGTGCGTACACACACAGAAAAATGACAGTTTTAATAAACAGTTTATTATAATAAACTGAAGGAATTCACTCCACTTGGATTTTGCCGATGTCAGAACTAATGCCTTCAGATCGTTATTTGATGGGTGAGAGCACTGAGCTCACGAAGAAACGCATAATAATGCTTATTTTATTGCTTCTCTATACCAGCTTGTAAATAGCCTCTGCCTGTGTTACTTCACCTGCTCCCCACAGAAAGGGTCCCATGGTGATACTCCTGCCTCTGGTTTTAGAAATGTAGGTTACGGCAGATACCCTGCAAGTGTCCAGGGCTCCAGCTGCCAGGGACACACATCATGTACGTTACCGTTATCCCCTGTTTTGGATGAGCTGGTCTCTTACAAGCCCTCCAGTAGAGAACAAATCCTGGTTTCCATGCTCTCCCTCTGCTGTCAGTCTGTGTAAGTATCATTCGCCCACAGAACTGCAAATCCTGGGCAAATCTAAACCCATAGCCAGTTTGGGTAAGGATTATAAGCGCTCTTCAAAAGGAAAAAGATAACCGAGTTCATCCTAAATCTCTCAGCCTCCAGTCTAAGCACACGTCAAACAATGTTCTTCTTAAGACCCAAACTAAGGTTGCCTATATCACATCATATAGTGATGTTTACTGTGATTGAAATCTCAGAGGAAAATGGGTGAATCCAACATATTTTAAGTATCTTCAAGCAAAGGCGGCAGAACTGTTACATTTCCAAAAATCAACCACAAAACATCGAAACCAGTGGAGTTTTGTGTTTGGAAGGCATGGCTGGCAGACCTGAATCACACATTTCAGAAAAATATTTGGAAGATTAAATCAAAATGCACACACTGGACCAGAATGCATCTGAGGAAATAGCTAGCATGAAACACATACCCCAACATTACGCATGAGATCAAACTGGGCTTAGTTCTTCCTCACAAATAACTGAAGGAAAGGGACAAACGTCATCCACATGAGATCAAATTGGGCTTAGTTCTTCCTCACAGATAACTGAAGGAAAGGGACAAACGTCATCCAGTTCTTCCCACAGTGCAGAAAGTGCTATCCCAGTCTTGCAAAGAGAAGATGCATCACCCGTGCATAGTCTACAGAATGATGAAAATGCACATCTTTGAACTAGCCAGTGCTCAAGGGAAAAATCAACACAAAAGAAAGGAAGAGGCTTCAAATACACAGACAACCTCTAAAGGTGTTGGTTCTTTTTGGAAAACTGGATCTACAGCACAGTTTTCCTAAAAGCACAGAAGTAATTTAAACTTACATCCAGCCACCAGGTCACAAATAAGAAGCCAAAAAATGGATCTCCTTCAAGATTCAAGTTTTTCAAATTATACCAATTATTTTACTGGTAGAACAACCTAAAGACCTAGACAGACAGAAAATGTCTCAGGTTATATATATATAGCTAGATCTCAGTTCTGGTTCACCTCTAAAAATGCAACCTTTTGGACTTCGCCACTGTGTTAACGCATGAATTGGAGCTTTGTTTAAAGTTTACAATCTCTCTTTCTCTCCCTTCCAGAAAACATTTCAATTGTACATATATTGAAACATCCTATTTCTTCACCACAAAGAACTAGTACCTAAGACTGTTAAAAATGAAAGATTACAAACACACATTTCCTTCAAGAGGACAGCCTAAGTTGTGCCTTTTAAGTAAGGGGCGGGGGGGGAGTGTAAAACAACAAGAAAAAGAAAACTATTCCACATTATGGAAAACTGTGAGTGTAGCAACACAGAAATTAATAGTCAGATTTTGAAGCAAATGCAGCCTCTCAAATTCAGTTCTAATGATTGCTAAGCTTTATGTTTATATTTGTGTAATCTACATTATGTACCCATGGTCTGGAGACAAATAAAAGTACTTATTTTTACCTCCTAATCCTATTTGTTATTTGATTGTTAACACCACCTGAGATGGAAAACTGTTAAGTTCAAAGATTAGCTCGGCCTCAGAGTAAACATTAATTTAAATAATTTTATTTACTCTGAAAAATGCTTAGAGAAATGCAAAAAGCTGCTACTGAACTGCTTCTGTTTAAAATTTGTATTGCAGCTTTACTATGGTTCTGCAGGGAAAAAGGTAAATTTTAAGAAGTATCACACACTTTATAGCACTCAAGAAGTTCTCCTTTTTCCTTGCTTGTATTCAGTTTGGGGAGAAAAAAAAAATTAAAAAAAAAGAGATTAAATATCTTAAATCTCTTAAGTGTGCAAGAAAAACCGTCACTTGAATGGCACGAACTT
>NW_009617912.1:10302-11055 GCF_000690535.1 Cariama cristata
GAACCACATTTTATTGCTTTCCTGGGTACTAAACATTAGCAACAAACAAAACAATTTCCAATGCATTATATGTACATAGTTAGAGAAAGAGAGGTTTAGAGGGAGCTGAGAGAAATGCTGTGGAATTGCATCCTTGGAGGTTTTCAAGACCCAAGAGGACAAAGCCTGAGCAACCTGGTCTGAACTTAGTGCTGACCTGGCTTGGGGCAGGGGGCTGGACTGGGGACCTCCCGAGGCCCCTTCCAGCCTGGGTCATTCCATCATTTGATGATACTGCTACATACAAAAAAAAAGCTCAGCTTTACCTGTTGTAGAACTCCCATGCATAAAATTACACAAAATATCATCACCTGCTACCCATTCAAAAGTTTGGTTATAAGGATAAAAACTAGTGGTATAGTATGTTTACACTACAAACTATGCCAGCTTTGTCAGTAAAGATAATCTGTCCTTTGCTGTTAAACGATCAGTGGACCAATTTAACTAGAATGTTTGAGTTTGTACTTAATTTAGACAACCTTAGAGAACAATGACCTAGTTCTGCAAGAATGAAATTCAATTAAAAACACCTCTCTATTCTGCCACACGGTCAGTACATATTTCCCTCTCTGGGCACTGGGTTTATGCCTCTGGTGGCATTTCATTTTAAGGTTTGAAACTAAAACCACAAAGCAGTACTGCAGCTCAAAGTTAGTGGAAAAATCTGGAACAATGAGTGAAGGGGGGGGGGGGGGGGGAAACGGGGGGGGGAGA
>NW_009617912.1:11086-17385 GCF_000690535.1 Cariama cristata
GCAAGCAGTGTGAGGAAGAAAAAAAAAAGATTGTATAAAAACAGATTTTGTAAACCGCATACATGTTTCTTCCATAGTATTTATGTCTCCTGATACATGTTCACAGGTTGCTATCTAAATTTCATGAAACAAAGCTGAGGCATCCATCAAAACTTTCCAGTTCCTTCAAAGTTCTTAATTTTGGAAAATGTTATAGCTTTACCATATGAGAACACATCAAAACCAACTTCCCCAAAATGAGCCCACAAACCAAACTGTTTGTAAACCACAAATCCAGGGAAAATACCAGAGATTGCAAATTGCAAATCAAGCCCAGCCCATCAGATCTGAGCTACAAATGTGCCACAGCTGAAAACCTCACTCCATCATTTGTTTGTTCACATCTATAAAAGATGAGTTTATCTCCAAGGGAAAGGCACTTTGGTAGAAGGGCACTGGCTAAGAAGAAAGAAGGAACAAGATTCCTCTGACTAGAAGAGAATCTTTCAGACTCCACTTTTGAAAGGAGGATTTGACTTTCATACATCTAGCTCTCCCCAAATTAAATGCAGCACTGTATTAGAACACTTAACTTCCTTGCACTACAACAATTCTGCTTTGTAGCAAGATACTCACTTTATAAGTTAAGTTTATGGAAAAAAGGATGACTGTTTCAATTTATACTCATATGATGAACCATCTAAGCCAGATGTGTCTTCTCCTTTGTGCCAATGGATGGTAACAGACTGATGAGTTAGAGCACAATAGCAGCAATTATTAAGAATAGAGAGAAGGTTAACACAGACTAGACAACTGAATCAAAACCATCCAGATAGAGTCTAAAAAGGCAGCACAGTGAATTATGCTCAGCATTCCAAATCAAGGATTCAGATATGTAAACTGAACTGGGCTACTGATTCGTTTTCCTTTACTGGGCAAGATCAACACGCAGGTGTATTTTCAGAAACAGCCACTAATTTCAGCTGCTTTCCTACTTGATGACTAAAGTGTGATGCCTAGGAATGATTCACAAAGTCAGGAAACCCAGGCAGATCTCACTGCTTTCACTTAGAAGTGACGGTCAAGCTTGTCTTTATTGTAAGCTGGCTCAGACTCTGACCTACACTCCACTAAAATCTCTGCCCGAGTTTAGAATCTCTGCAGAGAAAACATGTCCTTGTGGAGAGCCTGAGAAGCAAGGAACCATGACAGAGATTAGGATGTTGTTTTAAGCCAGTTCTAAAAGAGTGTATTATCCTCAAACCTCTTAGTGTATGCACTCATACTCCTGGTCAAAACAAGCAGTCAGTGCTACTGAAAGATTTCTCAGCTAGCGGGACTCTTGATCAAGATACGTAAGTCGTAAAGCCCACTGAGATCATCACAGTCTGACCTCCAGATCATTTGATATTTCCAAACTCTCTTCTAACCATTGTGCTATCATTTAAAGAAGTAGAAGCCAGGCAGCTGGAGAACATGGTCTATCATCCTGCTGTCTTAAACACAGCACTACTACAGATTTCAGTGACAGAAGTTGTAAAAAATAAATGCTGTTTTGAGTACTGCACGTTTGCCTCCTTAAAGTATTAAAAATATAAGTCTTCATAGAGCCCTGCGAAGCAGACAAGTGTTATGCTCACGTGAAACCATATTATCAGTAAACAGCGACAAAGGGACAAAGGACACCATCACTCTGCAAAGCATCGTGCTTAAACTAGTGCCACTTGAACTCAGATGCAAAAGCCAATCTCCCGTTCCTCACACACGCAGTAAGAATACAGCTAGGAACAAGACACTGGTCCCTTCTTAGCTGCCAAAGAACAGCTTAGGGAATTTATGTTGTGCAGAATCAATTATACTGCATTATACGTACTGTATCTGTGTGCTGCCATGATGGTCTTGTACTCTGTTTTTCAGAACACAGACCGTGCCACCTGCTGCTGCAACAACTACAACAGACTCAAAAAGCCTCTATTTTTCTCCACAAATTAAGGGCTGCTTATGGAAGCCTTCCAATATACTCAAACCAAAATGTAGCATTTAACTTTCAAAAGTTAATGGAAGCACAGGACAAGCCTAGGGGCTCTATAGAACAGAAAAAAAAAAAAGTCCTCAAGAGCCAGTCAAGCTTTGCAAGTAATGGGGAAGTGCTTTGATTTTTATCATTCAAAGCACACAGTAGCATTTTAAAAAACAGAAATTATTATTTAAGAGCAAATCCTACATCTCTAATATATACACACAAAATACAAATAAACACACAAACATCTTAACCGTGACTGTGAATTTTAATTAACATACTTAATAATTGCCTAATTACAGTCTTATTAATAATTATGACCTAATTACAGTCTAATTCTCTACGACCACAAACAGTTAACCGGAAATTCAACAAGAAGGTGAGTTGGCATAAGGCACTTAAATAAATGGATCTGGGCCAAAAAAAGAAGCTAAAAGCAGACAGGTAGACTAACAGAGCGTGTCCGGTGCCCTGTGCAAGGGGAAAGCATCTCAAAAGCATTAACCAGTAGCCCACCAGAACCGAGATGTTTGTACTGAAAGCAAACCAGTTGCCCTGCTCAGGACTGCACAAGGCCCATTAACTTCAGAGGGGCTTTATCTGAGAGTACGTGACAGCAACACAAAACTAGTCAAAGGCTTGAAGAGCCCCACTCTATAACTGTATTTCCTTCCAGAGGACCTCCCTCCTCGTCCACATTGCAATCACAGCTGGCTGTGTTGCTCTTAGCAGGACACACATATGGTAGCCCCTACATCAACAGGAAAATTACTCTCCTAGCAATGTAACACCAACAAATGCATCAGTCAATGGACGAGTTTATAGCGTAAAGACATACATAAACAAAGAGGGGTACAGACACTTAAACACACACTATTTACGAAGCATTTTCAAGAAATCTTGTGGTATATCCCCAAACTGCTGACTTTCAGCAGAGCATGTGTATAATCCACAAACTGAATTACCCAGTAATACCTGTATTTGTCCACAAAATCACCATATTACATAAACCAAAACCATTCCATCCCTTCCAGTTTTTTTAGATATACTAAAAATGAGCTTTAAGTCATTAACAGAATTAACTTTAATGCCACAGTTAAAATTACTCTGTCAAACAAGGCAATTGAGTACTTGAGGGGGTTTTTGCTACGACACTTTCCAGTACCAGGCCATGAAACATTCTATGTATTCATTGCATTACAAGGGGTTTGCAGGTATGTGCCGATGTTTATGTACTACAGTTTGGAACTTCACCTTACCCAGCCACCCCTGGTAGTTTGAGTGAACATCATTGCTCCATTATATTCCTCTGGACATGGAACAGAAACATATTTAAAAAGGCTGAATTTCTGTAATCAAATTAATTTGGAGAGGGAGAAAGAGAAAGGATTTCCCAGTTGCAGCTTGCACCTCTCACTGTGTGCCAGCTCTTTCACTTAATTGCATCTCCTTCCATTTGATACTGAATCAAAAAAACATACGCTGTACTGGCTGTAGAAAATTAGAACACAAATTCAGTTTGAGAAAAGGAACTTGGGAAAAAGAAAAGGCATGTCCTGGCAATTAGTGAAGCAGGCATAATTGCTGGCGTGGGTTGATAAACCGAACTGAAACTGCTATTGACTAACCCAATCTCTTTTTTCTCCTGAGCTTTTAATAAACCATACCAAGTATATAATGAGAACTCTGTACATATAATATAGCTGTATTTTAGTGCAGCATTTGACAAAGCACTGCAAAGAAAAATCATTAAGGTATTGGAGATATTGTGCCAGGATAAAAATACAAGAGCAACTAAACCAGCCTAGGGACAGGGATGATGGAGATATTGTTGGTGATTCATTAATCCAGAGTCAGGTACCAAACAGGCCACTTCATATTCTGGGGTTAGAAATAGACAATTACAAAACAGACAATTAAAAAAATAATGCAGATGACCTTGAGGGGGAAAAAAAAAAAAGTTATTTCACCAGTGACAAAGGCAGACACAGGAAATACAGGCAGGCTATAATAGATATAAAAGAATAGTATTCGGATAGTATTCGGAGAGTATCTGATACTTGTTAAAAACTAGAGAACTTTGTACTCTTAAAAAAAACAACTATAAAATACAGTGTACAAAGACTATACTAACAATGCACACGTACACACACACAAAAAAAATCACAAATATACAAACTACCTGGTTACAACTGTTCGCCCTCACACACACACAAATCCCTGAAAAACCACAAACCACTGTGCCTTTCTCCATCTGAACCTACCTTTCACCTCAGCTTCTCGTAGTCTCAAGTCAAACTCCATGCATCTCTTAAACTGCTTTCTTTCCTTCCCAAGTTAGCTTTCCAATTACAAAAGAATATACTTGAGAGGAAGCTAAGTGTGAAGGAGCCTGGGATATTTTATATACACTGCAGCCACATTTATTTGATATTTCATTGTTGCTCTATGGCCAAAAGTTCTCTGGTCCAACAACAACTAGCCCCACATCAGCAAAAACAAGACAAGACGATCACCTCAAGTAGCCTAATCCCTGTTTCTTGAGTGATACTCCCTTTTCACCTCTGATCACCTGCATACCAATTTTCAGGATTTAAAAGCTGACTTCGGCACTGGACACCACAGAGGACATCCTGAAGACTGGAGCAGAAAACAAACACCTCTCTCTTCTGCCAGAGCAGACTGCAATTTTTGTCAAAGTGCTCTGGTAAAATTGGTACTTACTGCAAATCTGCAGATGGGCTGATGTAGCTGTAACATTGCGACCATCTGAACAGAAAAGACTAGACCAGCCCAAGATTGCCATGAATTTGTTCTCAAATAGTTTATATCTTAATTTTTCTGAAAAGCCTTGCAATGTAAGTACATATCTGAAACATACTCAGGCCAAATTCAAGATAAGGATAATAGTGCCTTAAAGATGCTCCTCCAAATAAGCCTTGGAGACACAGGAATGCTTTGGAGCAAGTACCACCAGGTTACTCAGTATCAGTTTCTACCCTGCCAGACTGATTGGTACGCATTGCTAGCTATTCAATGTAAGATACTAAGAAGACATAAAATACATGCCTTTATCAAAATTCCCTCTAAGCTCTTTTGTTCAGCACTAAGAAATTCTTTGTTCTACATCATCATTTTCTCATAGGCTGCTCAAACAAACAGCCTCTGTGCCCGCAAGATGCACATGCTTGTCACCGTTACTCCATGCATTACACCAGGTCAGTTCAGGATCAGCCCAACTACAGAGTCAGAAGATTTGCAGTGTCGCTGCTCTATTAACCCTCCCATGGGCAGGAGGTCATTCCTTCCACCTGGGGTTGGAATCAAGTGATGGATCTGCAAGACGCTGATTTAGAAGGGCTAAGGTGATGAAAGACAAGGAGATAAGAGCTGCTTCCCCCCTCATTCTTCCCACTAAAGGGCAAACATAAAAAAGGAGACTGAGGTGGTGCTGTGGGTGTCTGACTGCCTTTCACCCAAGAGATACATTTTTCCCCCATCCTGAGACTCCGTTAGGTAACACTGACTTTAGATACTAACTTCAGATGGAGAAGTTGCAGTTCACATATTCTTTTGAAGAGTTATAAAATCTGCAGGTTCACTGCAAATTTCAGATTCATCATCTTCATGCTGCTTCCTTCTACACTTGGATGTAATTTGACAAAAACACCATACTCGTCACTGCAAACTCCTGCCAACTGGAATCACGCAGCCCTACACAAGGAAGTTTACAAACACGGATTAGGGGAGGCAGACATACACAGTAGCAATAGGTCCAACAGGCATGGACTTAATCTCTTGTTTATTTTAGTGAATGAAATGGGGAGAGGAATCCCACAACACATTCTCTTCCTCTGATTTTATTTTATTTTTAGTCCTGCGGTTCGTATTTTGGACAGGTAGCTGTCTAACGGCCAGTCCATTAGCAAGGTGTGGCAAGCACATTATGCACATCTAAGGTGGAGTTATCCTAAAAGAAAGAGATGTGTTTTATCCAGCACATATGTAGACCGTGAATGGATCCCACTTTCCTACCAAAGCTTTACATGTTAAAGTGCAAGACAGCAGATGCTTGTAAAAACGGAACAGGAAAAAACTCCCTGAAGGAGCTGTATAAAGATCACATCAAGGCCACCGCAGGGAAAGAATGAAGCTTCTGGAGAGCAGTCAAATGCCTCCCCAATTCCTTCGGAGCAAGCAGATGTCTTAGATAAGAGCGTACTTTGAGGAATGTTTCCTTCAGCGGATGCCAGGTGCAGAGGTCTGGGCCTTGCTCCTGCTCCCGCACCTCAGTCACACC
>NW_009617912.1:17419-23374 GCF_000690535.1 Cariama cristata
CCGGCTCACAAGATAAACGTTTTCTTCTTTTCCCTCTTTTTCAAGTTATTTATAACCTGGATGGCTTCTCCAGAGCAGTTTACCACACGGCCTCACAAAATGACCTTCCTTAAAGAGCTGAAGCGGACAGCAAAAAAGCACAGGTGGAAGAACCAGCTGGTGGTGGGAAGGCGGGAGTTCCTCAAGCTGGCTTTGCTACTGAAACCAGCAGATCCTGAAACTATATCCTAGAGGACAGGTGACAACATAAAACCTCTCAAATTCAAACACTAAGTTGCCATATATTTGTTTGGTGGTTGTGTGAATGAGCAGAGGCACAATGTTCCTTCCACTAACTACAGCGAGAACAGAAACAGCCATCCCCAGTACAAAGCAACCGGCAAGATTTGACTACAAAAGGAATGAGCGGTGACACAGGTCATCGCTTCTGCTCATCTACAAACAGCAACAACAAATAATTAATGTGCTGCAGGAAATTCTATCCCCGCTGGCCTCAGTTTTAACCATTTTTTAACCATTTCTTTCCATTTTTGGTAGCCGCTCAGAGTGTCGGATGGTTTTCGCAGGTAACGTGGTGCCCACCCCTAAGAGACGGGGGCTGTATTCTGCCAGAAAAGTGGGAGTAACCACAGTGAAGAGCTGGATGGATGGAAAAAGCTTTCCTTCAGCCTAAACTTGTTCAGTAGTACTCATCACCCAAAACAAATGCTGTAAAATACATGAAGATACACAGATTTATAAATCATACATATTTTTTAATTTATTAGATTTAGGCCAAATTTTACTAAATACATCACCATAAACTCTGGTGTATAATTCTGCAAAAACAGTATCAAATTTTTAGAATTTAGCCAACATTTTTTTCTGTTACAACTTATTTTCTTTTTCTTTCCTCTTCCAGAAGAGGAGGACAGAATTACCATGTATAGGAGCTACGAACAAACACAGTAAAATTCAGGAAAAAAACAAACAATTTAGCGTTAACAATAAATAGAGAACTATTAAAGGGAGTATGAAAGAAAATATTCTTGGCTTTATTGGCTAGCAATATGCCAAGTTAAGCAAGAGAAGAAAAATGTTGCCTTACTCTGATATTGCAGGACAGACCAGCACTTCACTTTGGCAGTTTCAAGTAGGATGACCTAACGAATGCTATTCTTGAAGACTGCCATGGATTCCTCCCTTCACCTTACTAATATCATCGATAGCTGTGTCATCCTTGCTTGAGATTTCCACACAGATCCTCTGTAAAACATGACTGGACCCCGGAGCGGAGAAGGGAAACAGTTGGGATGAGACTAGAAAGGTTCTGCTGGTCAGGAAGAACATTTACTTCTGCTTTTGGAAACCACTGCACCTACAGATCAGAAAGTGGCTGTCCAGCTTTTCCTTGGCCACAGGGACCGATCATTTTCCAGAATGTGCTACAGCACCTCCTCAATCCCTCACATCCCTCTGGCAAGAGGTGCTTTGCATGCCCAAGAGAGCAAAGTTACATCAGCATGGAAGGATTTCTACTCAGCCCAAGCTAGTCTATATGCTTAAAATTTACATAGGATGACAGAAGGTGAAGTGACCTTCGGGTTTTGTTTTTTGTTGTTGTTGCTTGTTTGGTTTGGGTTTTGTTTGTTTGTTTGTTAAATGAACCACATATGACGTTTCGGTATCACAGTTCTCTCTCCTGCTCTGTGGATGATTGTTCCAGATGTTAAGCTCAGAGGTGTCATGGATGAATTAGCATCAACAAATACCAGTCCTGAACAAAGGCTTGAAAAAATTCAGGTAGTTCAGCCCAGTAATATTTTTTTTGCTACGGTAAGTTACTGCACTGCTGCCAAGTCACAAAGTGATGAACTAGAGCGGCTTCTGTTGGGGCACATATTATCTATCAACATAGATCTTCTTGGCTTGTTTCAAGCATTATGTTCATCATTTATGTTTTTTTTTTTTTTCCTCTGTAGATTACTATACAGCTGCACACTATCACACATAGTAACTTCAGAAGAATGGACATTCTATGTACCAGGACTGATGTCCGACTTCTCATATTAACGTTGCTTCACCCACTCAAGCCTGTTTTCCACACAACACAAGCAACTGAAGTGGAACTTCCACTTGCATCTTTTCAGCCTCAAGAGGCTAAAAAGACCTGCCTGGCATGTATTCAGTCAGCCATGGAAAATGCTGTATTCCTGCTCTAAAATGACCAAATATTCTCTTCAAAGAAAGGTGACCAGCATTTTTGGATATAAATAGAAAGAATAAAAAGTAAGAGACAACACTTTACTAAAAGGGAGATTTTAAAGAAGTATCAGTACCTTTCTATGTCACCTGTTTTTCTCAGGTGTACGTTTGTACCATCCTCATACATACAATTAAAGATTCACTTTATTATTTCAAATTATATTTTTATTTTTAATACATTTCAGTACATTTTAATATATATATGAAATTAACTTTGACTTAAAGCTCTTTTTTTTTCAGATATCTGATCACTACTGACTCTGTTATCTGTCCTTGTTTGTTTATACAGGAAAAAAATATTCTCTCAACTGTTTCATTTGGAGCAGAAATAAGACACAATAACTGCAAGAATTGGAAAAAAAAATCTAAGACTTAAAGATAGAACAGAAGGCCATTTTCTAATAAAAAAATGCCTTAAGCAAGTAAGCACTTGCTACTGAGTCTCTCAGTACATGATACTCTCCACACAGACAATGCAAATCTACCTTTAGGCAAGGCTTTCCAGTCCTTTAATAAGATTTGCAATTTCTTGATGACTCAATTTTTTTTTCCAAAGAAAGTGGGTGAATTAGGATAAGGCAGTTCCGCTTGCTCTGAAGTCAAATATTTGCACACACTTGTAGACACCAAATGGGACCCTCCTTAATCTTTCTACTTTGCTGTGTTACGTTAGATGAAAAGATTACATTTATGCCAAAAAAAAAAAAAGCGCTACTATTTCTTCACTATAGCACACACTCCAGCATAACTATTATGTCAAATACCAGCCTATGCATCTGCATAGTTTCATAGTACATTGTGAAAATTGGAAAAGTTAGCAAATAATAATCAATCACTGTAAATATTTATCATCACCTTTTTCAAAAGTTTAAAATGTCAACTGGCCCCAAACACACACTGCAAAATAAATTTTAATGCATATTAAAATGCTTTTTCAGCTTTTCAACTGTAATGTACAATCAACCTGTGGGAACATCCCTCAGCATTTCTGTACTTTCATGACTGTATTTTCATGACAAAAGCTTATGTAACAAGCTGCCACAATCAAGTGACTTGTAGAAACAATTACGGATACTACTGTCACACACTTGGACTCGACCTCAGACTCGACTTAGACTTGACATCACGATGGTTCGCTCAGCCCTGCTCTGTTTATTAGAGACTCTGCTCAGTCCTGCCATTTAGGGTCCGTAGCACATCAGCAGTCCCAGTCGCACTTCTTTCAGTTGGGTTGAAATTACCGTAATTTTTCAAATTGATTATTTTGCATTAGTAGTTGAAAAGGTTCCTGTGAAAAGTTTGTGAAGAAATCTGGGATCTCTTAGTTTACAATTCTTCACAAATGTAACCTACTACTGTTAAGTAAAAGTGAGAACACCAGTATTTTTCCCAGTTCTTTGCCTCAGGCTAGTCTATCTTCAAGCAATGTTAAGACTGAAAGTCACAGACTTTTTTTTCTTCTGGTCTTTCGAGGAATATTCCACTTTTCCGTTCTCTGTCAGTCCTGTCCCACTCCCCTTCCAGACAGGCTGGAAGTCCACCTCCTACCATCTTCTCAGAAGTTCAAAACTCTCAGGGTACATCTGAGCTCCTAGAGCGCCAGAATCATCCTTTCTTCATAGGGGGGTTAATCTGGCCAAGCACTTCTGGAAAGTTCTGGTAAAGCCTTTCCCTAGAAATCCAGACTGCCAGGTGGGGAACCACTTTGTTAGGACCTTTTGGATTACAAGTCTTTTTCAGGGCCTCACCTTGCACAAGATATTCACCAGACTTTTGCAACTACATATACTGCCATCCACGTAATAAGAAAATACTGTTTACATAGCTATGAATAAGCCTTCCTCAAGGGGCTGCGAGTTTGGGTTTGGTTTTTTTTTTGTTTTTTTTTGTTTTTTTTTTTTTTAATTCATCTGTCCCTTGTTTACCTTTCTTACAAGAACAAAATCAGGCAAGGAAGAAAACCATGCTTCCGCAAGCTTCATTTGAAGTATGAATCTAGAGCCACAATTCCTTTTTCAGATACCTAATTTAGTACAATCTTTGGATATTACAAAGAGCAAATATGTTCTTTTAACTTTGTATTTATTTTTTGTTTAAGGGTTAGGCTTTTTCAGCCTTTGATCTGTAACAAAAATAAGGGGTTAGCCAGTAGGAACATTTCTTACTGTTATTCTGTAAAGACTTTGATTCATCCCTCTGACTCATATAATTAACAGAATAGAAGTAGGTTTTGAGAAACAGAACAAGCAGTCATCTTAAATAAGAGACGCTTTTTATCTGTCTCTTTCTGTACAGTACTTAAGCCATTTGACTCATTGTTCAACAAAAGAAAAAATAAAAAAGAGAAAAGCCTTAAACTTTTTTGCTGGGGCAGTAGACAATCATTAAAGATAGGCTGATACTGGTTTTAGTCTCAGCATATGAAAGCCAATTATACCCTTGGCCTAACAAGGAAGTTCAAGACTATCCTTAAATAGCAAAGAAATTACCGTCTGTGCTGACTAAAGTTGTTTTTCCAACTTTTTTCACAATTAATAAGGAACTAAAAATGTAGACTTACTGTTTATTTTGCAGAAGAGAATCATCTGCCCTTATTAATACCTGAATAGACAACTATGTCCATTCAGCAGGGGGAAAAAAAGTAAGTAAAAAAAACTGAACAGATTTCAAAAGGCCATCTTATTCTGTATTGTAGAAGCTGTTTATAGAGGTGTGCTACAATTCAGAACAATTTCATTCTCCAGACCCAAATAATTAATAGTATTTGTCCACACTTTTAGCTCCGTCTTCAAGGTTGTTTATAGTGGTGTGCTACAATTCAGAACAGACAATTTCATTCTCCAGACCCAAATAATTAATAGTATTTGTCCACACTTTTAGCTCCGTCTTCAAGGTAAGCAGATATAAAAGGAAGTCAAGAATTAAATACTCAAAACATAGACAAGATTTTCTCAAATTCTATGAGTGTTAGGGTAGACAGAAAAAAAAAACAGCAAAACATAAACATGTTCCATTAACATTATCGAACTAGATATGAACAGAAAGTACAGAACTCTCTGGATCTCACTGTTACCTATACATAAGCAAAGATCAACAGTCTCTGGCTTGCAGACAGGAGTATGATCTAGTCCAGTGGCAACCAAATGCTCATGTTTGGTGCCCAGGTGAAATCAGCTGGGACTTCCTCCTGCCCCTTCCTTGCACTTTCAAACCTCTTCCTTGGGAACTCAGAGGCCCAAAGGACTGAACGTACAGACCAAAATACTCATTCTCAGGAGCTGATATGATGATGAGGGTAGTATATGAATCTTGAATTCATCTGCCTACCAAAATTTTCCTGATGGTCAGAATCAAGTACCTCTGCAGAACAAAAATGAGCTTGCCCTTGTGTATTCACTCTGTGGTTCGAGGAGGACCGTAACTCTCCGCTTGCCAGTCCTGCACCCTTTACTTATTGCCACATTCTACCTACCTAGAAGGTGGGGCAGGAAAGGCAAGTTAAAATTATATTTAAAATTAACAAGTAAGAGATCCCTTTAAGGAAGAACACGCATATGATAAAAGTAATGTTGAATAGCATGGTGAAAACATACATTTTTCTTTTCTATATAGAAACTATGACAACTCTTAGTCAAGTAGGGGAAACATTCTTTGGTGTTTTAGAACAATTTATCTGACTGACACCGGCAACTCCCTAAGTTAATGTACACC
>NW_009617912.1:23396-25956 GCF_000690535.1 Cariama cristata
CTTCCTCTCTGAAATGCTGGACAATCCTAAACCATTTCCTGATACCAAAGGCTGCTCAGGTTACGCAATTGTGAAATAACTTATGACTATTTTAAAAATAATTCAGAACCACTTTCAGGACTTTTAAAGAGACAGTAAAACCACGCAGGTAAAAACTATTTAAACTCTTGACAAGGCAGAATTCAAAGCACAGCTGAGGACAGTTCACTTTCTGGCATTTTACTACCTGGCAAATCCAGGTGTGTGGTTCCTCTAAGACCTATTAGTTAATCTAGAAACTTTCTGGTATTTTACTACCTGGGAAATCCAGGTGTGCGGTTCCTCTAAGACCTATTAGTTAATCTAGAATCTCAAACTACTTAAATGTATTTTAACCTGAAATGGTGTAAAAGGTTCTAACATTTCTCACTCAGCTATACTACTTCCATTATAACAACTGCTCTAATATATGCTCTAACTCTCTTTGGTTGTGTTTGCTACGTAGAAAGCGTTTACCACGTACTTCACAGAGGAAGTCTTTCCACACACCTACTTTTTAAATATTTTAGCTTTTAGCGTAATGGAAGCCTGACAAAGCAAAACCAACTGGTTAAAAAAAAAAAA
Source organism: Cariama cristata (assembly GCF_000690535.1). Lineage (NCBI taxonomy): Eukaryota > Metazoa > Chordata > Aves > Cariamiformes > Cariamidae > Cariama > Cariama cristata. The sequence goes on from NW_009617912.1 coordinate 24,000, forward strand.
AAAGACATTAAAGAGTTCTCTGCTGTGCACATTGCTACGCTGGCTATTGCTAATAAATAATAATGTCATAGATTTCCACCAAAGATCAAGTCATTCAAACGTGACTGATGTTTTTGCAGAAGTCTGCAAACAGCAGGTGAAACTACGTCTGGTTTTCTATTTGGATGTTGCTGTCCAAATGCAAATTCCTGAACGGTTCTGTCAGGATTTCAGCCCATCAGGCCTCATAAGCACACACAAACGTGTATCTACACACATCTTGCCTTGCAAACTCGATACTGATGACCTCAGAAGGAAGCCTCATTTAACCATTATTGGTTGAGAAGACCCAAGTAAAAAAGAGAATGTGAAATAACACAAGCATGCCAGATTTGCACCCATCCTCAAGACCAGCATCAGGTTTCATTTTTATCTCTATTTAAAAAAAATAAAATATAAAGGGACTCAGGTTTGTAATTCCTTTCCTTGTTTCAAGAAAACATAAAAAAGGAAAGTTTCCCTTCGTGGCAAGTTGCTACATCTGATGTTCCTGCAAAACCAGGGTTTAAATAACTTTCCAGCAAGCACAACTTCATTAAGTGTTGCCTATATAGGCTTTTCAGGGGCAGCCTGTAGTGACAGGAGTTCAGTTGTTCCCCACCTATATCTTTCCCCCCACCTCAGCAACTTCTTGTTATGCTATACACTGAGGAACATTACACGGTGCAAGTGTGATAGCCTCCTAAACAGAACCCAGCTAAAACATCAGTGGGACTTTTTAACTTAACTACAGTAGTATCTTATAGCGTCATAGTCAAAGAACTAAAGACACTTTACAGGAACCGATTTGCCAAGTCATACGAGACGCCCATACAGAGGTTGACATGCCACAGAAAGGCTGAGTTACAGAAGAGTAAAGAGAACCTCTGACACAATTAAAATGAAGAGAACAGTTTAAGAGGCTGGAGATTTCTTGAATAAGTACTACTGCTTGCCCGTCTGCTACCACAAAAATAGCTGTGGGGTAAAGAGGGGGAGCACAATTTAGAGATCGTTCTGTTAGAAGAGGAGGGATAGCTGGCCTGCAGATCATGACAACCTTTCAGGCATGGGTCTCCACATACACAGATTTTTCCACAATATATGGATTTCATATGTACATCACCCTTCACCATACACTAATTTTCAAGAGACTTGATTACATTACAATTGGATGGTGATAAGGAAGTGTGATGTTAGCTCGCTGCAGGTGTGGTCTCAAGTGCATCATTTATCAGAGTATACCATCTCTCAAGTCTAGTCGAGGGAGATTACACCATCGTCTGTTAAGCATGTACCAGGATAACCAATGTCACAACACACTGTGCTCTGGCAATGAGATTCATAGACAGCAAGCTTTGTATAGCCACATGTGTGTCAAGGAACAAAGACCTCTTGATGCTAAAGTCCCAAATTAGCCCCTTACAATACAGACACTTCACAAGAGAGAACAGCAAGACGTGCAAAGGCCCTCCCCAAAGCACATCAATGTTTTCCCACCATCAGCTAGACCTTAGCAAGCAACTCTGAAGTCAGCACACGACAGCCATGAAGGCCAAGATCCAATTATACCCCGAAGCCCCAGGCCACACAAGCTAGTTTCTCTGGCCCAGCCTTGTACAATCATTAAGCAATCCTTACACTCTACTACAGCTTCCCTAGATCCTCAGAAATTGAGGGGTGGGGGGTTTACCCAGCTCCACCACCCAGGAGGACCAGAGGGGCTTAGCTTTGTACCACCACAAGGCCACCGCTCCACCAAGTCCAGCTCCCCATCCCCAGCGTGAGACACCCAAAGCCAACCCGCGTACCCCCGTTCACGGCAGCGGAGCCCCCCTCCAGCAGGAGCACCCGGCCGAGGCCGGAGCACACCCCTCGGCACAGCCGCCCGCAGAGCACCGCAGGACCAAGCCGAGCAAACCCACCAGAAGCCCTCCTA
>NW_009617913.1:0-367 GCF_000690535.1 Cariama cristata
GCCGGCCAGCCAGTTTTTCACCCAGAGAAAAGGGTATGCCTGTCCAGGCCGTGAGTTGCCTGTTTCTCCAGGAGAATGCCATGGGAGACAGTGTCAAAGGCCTTGCTGAAGTCCAGGTAGACCACATCTACAGCCTTTCCCTCATCTACCAAGCAAGTCACCTGGTCATAGAAGGAGATCAGGTTGGTCAAGGAGGACTTGCTTTTCATGAACCCATGCTGGCTAGTCCTCATCCCCTGATTGTCCTTCACATGCCTTGTGACCTCACTCAGGATGATTTCTTCCATCACCTTCCCCAGTACCGAGGTCAGGCTGACAGACCTGTAGTTCCCCGGATCCTCCTTCCGGCCCTTCTTGTAGATGGGCG
>NW_009617913.1:390-2176 GCF_000690535.1 Cariama cristata
TCTGGGACCTCCCCAGTTAGCCAGGACTGCTGGCAGATGATGCAAAGTGGCTTGGCAAGCACATCCACCAGCTCCTTCAGTATCCTCAAGTGAATCCCAGTCTTCCTAGTTGTCCTCTCCTTAATTCACACACCAGGAATGTGGCAGGAAAGCTGAATGTGTAGGATTTTATGGGCACTTTTCTGCAATTCAAGGGAGTGAATGGCATTTGGATTATGTCCCAAAGCTAAGAAGGCAGTTAATTTAAACATTCAACATCTATGTTCCTTTTTTAAACTTCCAACTTGAGCCCTATTAGTATTACTTAGACATCTCCTCCTACTGTGATTATTTTATCAGCTAACAAGAACATACCAACAATTCATGTGTAAAAGTATTCTTATATTCTTCCCTGGTAGTATTTCAGTGGTGATGCTGCAGTCTTATCAGCATTCACAGCAAACCAAAAGCTCAGGTGCTTGATGCTCAGCCCATCTTTTTTTTCCTGCTTCTGCACAACACAGAGCACAAGAGAAGCCAGGTCCCTACTTGGAAATGCTGCTGCAATAGTAGTTAATAACAGCAGCTATTTAACCACAAGAAAATATTGTATAGATTTGAAAACAGGGTTCCGAGAGCTGTATTATCCCCAAGAGTAGTGACCAAAGTAGAACTGACTATTGCCCATGGAAGAAGCATGGTCTTGCAGGTAGAACGCTGTTGCCGGGATTCAGCCTAAGACCGTGGTTTATCTTGCCAGGAAATGCTGAAGCTGTTCTTTAATAATTAAATGGTACAGTATGTTTGTTCAATCTGCAAATCCATGGAAAAGGCATCAGTCTTTCCAATGAGACAGCTGAGTCTCCTGAAGCAAGAAATTAAAATAGTCTTATCTCCACATGCTGTACTGCCACTCGCTCTGACTGCCAATTTACTTAGAAGAACGAAAGCCTCTTGCAAATGTTGACTGCAGATGCCAGCCTAGACAGGGGTCACCCTATGCCTTCACATATGTACTCCCAACAGTCTCCTGACTGTATTTTACATTGTTGTTGTGCTAATGAAGCAATTAGCTAGTAACAGCCCGAGAGGAGTTAGTATGCCAAAGGCCAAAAGTCATCTCCCTTTTAAGCAGGTTCTCGTTACCCAGTTCAAGTGCCAGCTGCAGTCTTTTACTGTGAGTACAGTTAAAAGATCATACACAACTCTAACTGTTACTTACAGAGAGCACCATCAGTCTTCCCAGCCCCAATAAGGATGATAGGAAACCTGCGGTCATGGCAACATGCAGCTTAACTTTGAAATTCAACAGCCTCACTTTAGACACATTACATTGGGAAATTTAAAGTAATCATGCAGAATCAGTACTGTTTCTGCTAGGAAATATATGTGCCTTTTAAAGCAGCATGTCTGTGCTGGTAGAGTTGCTGTTACTGATATTTAGCACCCAGTAAAAAAAATACTTCATTTTTTAAGCAAAATATTGAAAGCTGCAAGTTAGACAATTAATAATCAATAGCAGAGCATTCAAGAGGTCTTAAGGACCCATGAAATTGAATTTTATTATCATTAAACACATTACACCAATATTATGGTTGCTCACATAGATCTCATCTGGGGGCTCATTTTGCCCACATTGTACAACTGTTCCCATATCACTCTGAGTGCGGTTTGAGTAGAGCAGATACAGAAAGAACGGGCCAAAAGAAGTACAATTTGCTCAATTTTAAACTGTTATAGACAGATCCCTTTTCCAAAATTATATCAGTAAAGGTGTTTCACTCACAAGAACAAATTACTTAGGGAA
>NW_009617913.1:2207-6984 GCF_000690535.1 Cariama cristata
GAGCACATTATCTGTGTTCTGGTCTCCTTAAATCAAAACTAGATGTCTGCCTTCCAGAAAACCAACAGGAAGGTTTGCCTTAGTCTTGTCCAAGTTACTAGGGATACACGGATGAAGGTTTTGGCCTGTGTTTTTACAGAACATCAAGCTAAATCATCCCTGTCCACCATCAAATCTAACGACCACATCCACTGCCGTATATAACTGGCATTGCTCTCTTGTCTGCAAAACAGCCACATCAGTTTACTCTGGCAGAAAACTTGCCCATCGGTGGCTTGCCCAGCATTGGACTGGGGGCCAACTGCAGAGTAGGGAACTGAGCCCAGCCCTAATTAAATCCATACATCCATCTGAAAACTCATGATTAATTTTTCCTACTTTAAGCATTTTTCCATTCACACAAGGCTTGATTTTTCAATAGTTTGAGAATAGGTGGAGATTTGCCAGCCCCTATGGTTATCAGACCCAGAGCTGCACCATTACAGAGGACGCCCAGCGCTCACTGTTCCAAAAATTGAATGCACCCATAATTAACTAGAGACTTGTTTGCAAAATGCCTAAATCATAGCAATTATCATCATGACAGCATAACTAAAAATGGATGAAATCTCACTGACAGGTGGTATTTCAAAAAGCACTTACCATCAATTTCATACTTCCCACTAAAGGAGATATTTACTTTTGTCTTCCAACGGAGACTTTGAGGACTCCATCTCCCATGTCTATGTTCTTCAGACTTCATTATCCCTACTGAAGTACTTTCCTACCCCAGTATCCTACATTTCCCTCATCCAGGAATTGCCACGTTCATTTCTCTAATTAGCGATGCCAAACTCAACCCTTCACAAAGGCTACAATTCAGTCTATACCTTATATTTTATGTTGATGGTTAAAAAAGCTGCATTTTATAATCAGGGAGCCTGAAACTCTCACTCTCTATTTGCATTTTCTTATTAATGGATTGGTCCCATCATCAGATGAACGAGCAGGAAAACACCTTGCTCCAAAGTCAGTGTTGATGAACCCTACAGGTGGGGATTCAGATCGATCAGAGGAAAGATGTTGCCCGGAGTTTTCTAAAACTCCTATGCTGCCTGGTTTTCCTTACTTAATTTTATTTTTCAGCTGCAAAAAAAGCTGCCAAAGCAAGTGCTGCAGAGTATTTTGAGAAGTTAACTCTGCACATGTCTCTGCTTCCCTAGGAAATCAAGCAGTTGGCCTCCAAGCTCACCTGTGCTTGTCTCACCTGCAGACTAATGCAAGATCTAGCTGCAAAAAAGACTAAACTATCCAGCTTCTGCAACTACTTGATAAGTGAGGTGTGGATGCCATCTCTAACCATATAAGCATTCATGTACTTGCTCATGAAAAAAAAAGCGCCGTCTGTCCCATTACACATTTTCACTCTTACCCATTTCCTCAGCGTTTATTACAGGTGACCCCCAGATGGAAGAACTGGATTGAATCTGATCGCTTCAGTCCTCTGAAAGCTGAAACCTGCAGCTTTCATGTAGCCACTCTCTAGTGCTTAGCATTATGTGAAAGGTGAGAAAGAGGCACGCAGAAATTCATGGAAAGCCTAACAGTAAGGAAGTATATTTATTGGGACAAGATTACAGAGATTTAAGGAACCCATCTACCTTTTTTTTTTTTGCAAATATTAGCCTTCAGCAAAGACAAGAAAACATTTGTCTTTATTCTATAGAGGTTATTATCAGCTAATTAATTTCTAGCACCAAACAGTCCAGATGAAGGAGGATTTAATTGCTGAAAAAGTTGAAGCAGAATATTTTCATAGCGACATTTATGTTTGGTTACAATGGATTGATTCTGTTTGATCAAACCTTTCCCTGTACATTTGCCTTTGCTGGAAGTTAGAGATCCCATAACCATTTGTGAGCTTTTAGTTACCCTTGAATCTCCAGTGTGCACCAGCAACCCCCTTTCCGCAGCCACTGCAGGACATGCAAGTGGGGTGCCCAGGAGGAGCTGCAAATAATGCAGCTCCATGACCCTGTTGGCAAAGAGGGAGATCGGAGTTGCTGGGGCCTTGAAAGGGCACCAGGCTCCACTTAGTAAACACAGCTTTCTCCTTCTGCTGGTCACCACAAGGGAAATCAAAAGGTTGAAAAGGGGTCACTCTTTCTAGCTCAATAGACCAGTTGATATCTTGTGCTTTGAGCATAATTGCTAATAACTGCTTCATTTACAGTACACTCACTACTGTAGGGCACAGGCAGAGACAAGATTATTAGGGTCTCCAGCCTGTTGCCTTTCTAAGCATCCTTTGCCTTTACAAATACCCCTGCCTCAATGCTACTAACCTTGACATCTTCAGAGCCACACATTAATTCCTGCTCTTAGGTTTTCCCCTTTCCACCAGCAACAAGACTGCTCCCACTAGCAGAACGCTTGGTGCCAGGTCCCAGAGGTGTCTCCCGGGACCTGCACCAGGTTAAGCCTCAGCTGCTTGACTGCTGCTTGCAGTATTCCAGCACCGACCCCAGACCAGGACCAGATAGCGCAGCACATGTACATCCAGCCTGATGCTGGTGCTCTCCCAAAAGGATCTTTTTCCCTTTCCTGTCTCTACCCATTCCCTGATGCACAGCCTTGTCCAAATCACTTCACCTCCAGCATTCCCACATAAAAAAGCAAGCATTTATTTAGAGGTTCCTTAAGACCTCTATCTGCTTTTCCTATCCTTTTTCTATCCCCTTATCTTTGCCTTTACCAAACAACACCTTCACACCTGGGGGTACGAGGAACTCTGTGAACAGCCACATTCGAAGAGAAGAGGCACAGGAATACACAAATCTCTTTTCCAGCATCTGAATTTACGGCTGGAAACTAAACTATCAGCTTTCCAATGATTTACTGCTGTACAACGAGACCCACAGGATATAAACAGAGGAGACAACCCTGCAAGACAATAAATTGCCACAAACCAAACTGTCGTCACAAAGCACATAAAAGCCATGTGAAAACAACCCTGCTGATGGGACACAGAGGGCCTTATGGCAGCTGCTCTTCTGCTGGCATGAGGTACCGGTGCCTCTTCCAAAGCAAGGGGGACATGCCCTTCCCTGGCCTCCACCATCACCACCTGCAGCTCTTCCCATTTCCTTCCCTAGGGTCTGGGACACCCCACTGGCTTCTCACGAGCTTGGCCCCATGATGTCCAGAGCACCTGCCCCCAAATCCTGATGATGAGACATTTCTGAAAGGCTATCAGTTCATCAGGCCCAAAGGCACCTAAGGAACCCAAAGCCTTTAGACAGCCTGGCCATGTAGTTTTGGACTTTTTTGTTGGTGTGGTCCCACTCTGGGCCAGGCATCTATCTGAACATGTTAGTCTTCACCCCAGGGACCAGGTGGGATGCGACTAGCTCTTGAGAGGAGACCGTCAGCAATCACTGCAGCTCCTGATCTCCTTTGCCTGCCAGGGTTGTGTCTCTGTGGGTCCTCACGGCCCTCCAAGCCACAGCGCTTGTGAACTTCAAAGCCACAAGAAATGCAGGAACAATCCTAGTGAGCTCAGCCAGTGGCTTTACAAGGATGGCTTGGTTTTAACTACATTCCTGGGGATTTCTTGCGGGAGGATGAAGCAACTAGGTCTGGCATCACTTAGCAATAGAAGGGTAGGAGTTTAACACAGATGATCTGAAAGGCTGAGCAACATCCCTTTGAATGTATTTATTTAACCTAGAAGTTGAGTAGTTCTGTATTTCTAAGGTAGCTGATACTGGGTGGAAAATTGGAAGATTAAATGATCTTAGCTTTCAGAGGGACCAGAGGAGAAAAAAAAAATTTAAAACCTCCAGTATACATTTTAATTCCTCACAGCATTACACATGATTGGGATGTGGGTTTTTATTCAGAGCCCTAGTCCAGTGCAGAGAGCCATGATAGATGGCACGCACGTCGAGGTCACTGACAATCATCCCCCCACCAAATTTCACCCTCGGTTGAAGATAACGTGAGATTTTCCCAAACAGCCCCTTTGCTGAATCTGCCTTTCTGCTCAGACACCACAAAGCCTGGCAACTCAGTGCTGCTTTGGAAAGGAGGGGGGAACAAAACAAAGAAATCCGGAGAGACTGTCCGCAGGGAAATCCAAGGAGTTACAAGAAAATAAAAGGAGATGCAAAGAGGAATCCTTATGAAAATGCATGAGATGTGAAAAACTGACAGGCCAATTAAACATGCCTAAATACGATCAGAGATTATCCCAATGCCACTGCTGTGTCCTATTGTTCTCCACCTTCCCTTTGTTCCCCCTCTCCAGCCTCCGGAGGAGCAGCTCACTGGCATCCCCCAATCCCTCCCGCTCGTGCTCCCGACCAGCGACAACTGCACACGTTACAAGCCCATCACTCCTTGCCTTCTGTCTTTGAACAAACTGCTTTTTTCACCAGTCCTTGGCCAGCCGACGGCATTTCTGCTTTCTACGCATTGCTCCTGAAGAAGGCACATGAATGCCAAGAGCCTGCAGGGAGTGGGGGCTGGCTGACGCTTCTGTAAACACCATGCTAATCTGTTTAAGATATTAGACTCCCATACATGTATTTTTAATAATAAAGGCAACATTCAGATGCTACCAAGGTACCAGAGAGGCAGTAGCAGACACAGAAGAGCCACCTCTACCATATAAACAATGGAAAATGCTCTCTTATCTTTTCATACCACTAGGCCTCCAGGCTGCAAAATAAATGACTGCATTCATTTACATTTTATTGTGGAGATATAACTGGCTGGAAAAACTGCCGGCAGAGAA